>NW_028300966.1:4297142-4455000 GCF_049000335.1 Polistes dominula | reverse complement strand
TATCAGTAATAACAATAACATCGTAAGAATTATAGTAACAATAGTAATAATAATAAATATAATAAAATAATATTAAAAAAATTTAAAGAAGCTGGCAAGAGGAGAAGGAGGAGGAGTGGAAGGAGAGGGTGTGGAAGGGAAGAAATGAAAAATAACGAGTAGAAAAGACAAAGATAGACAAAGCAGAAGAAGAAGAAGAAGAAAAGGAAATAAAAGACAAAAAAAATCGTACAATTGAGTGTGAATGCTTATATTATTCTATATACATCATACACACACACACACATATATATATATATATATAATATATATATATATAAATGTATACGTGCTATTATCGATATAATCTACTTCACGATACTTTATTCGAGCAGTGACGGGAGCTTCTTCTACGTTATACGATTAAGGTGAGTAAAGCTGCTTCAAAATCGATAATACGATATGATGTTTCCTTCTCTTTTCTCCTACTATTTTTTAATTTTTTTTTCTCAACCTTTTTTGGCCTCATTTTCTTTGATAGGATGATACATCAATTATGGGATCAGTTCGATCGTATATCCGATCACCTTACGTCAATTTCGTTTATCCTAGCGATCACTGGATATTGGACAGTTGTCCAGTTTAATGATAATTAGGAGTTACAGATGATATATATCTAGATTAATAATAGTAATATAGGAATGATTAATAAGTTCTGAACATGTAATACAGAATGAGTGAAAAGTTTCTAGGCGTATTTTGACATTACTTATTGACCAATCCAATACTTACATGGCTCAAGCAACATTGAAAGTGATCCATCATGGAAAAGCAGAGTACATCTCTATAATTTTATTGGCATACCAACATACTACCCGTATAATTAAGATCTTTTTTTTATTGTCTTGATAAAAACAATACTACAGTTGAACGTTAAAAAGCAGAACGAGTTTCTATCGGTTTCACGTGCACGCGTGTCATAGATCTACGCGTTGTCTCTATCTCACTCTCTCTTTCTTTCTTTCTTTCTCTTTTCTCGGAACCCACCTCTTTCGTGTGTAATTATCACTTTCGTTTAGATCGTTCGAAAACTTATCGCTGGATCGGCTTAATGGTTCTCATACGTTTCCTGTTCTTAGAGTACTTTGATAATATGAAAATTATTATTTCCTTTTTTTTTTATTGCGAATAAAGACGAAAGATATTTGTTATAGGTAGGTTGAGATCCACTGATCCAGATAGTTGGCTCGAAATCGTATGCGCAGTGGTAAAAAAAAAGCAGACGTATTATACAAAGCTTGTTTTAACGATCAGCTTACTCTATTATCTTACCGATCTTCCTTGATATCTTCCTTTCTCTCTTTCTTTTCTCTCTCTTTATCTTTTTTTTTTATTTCTCTTATTTGCACGTACTTCTTTGGTTCGAACTCTCTCTTTTTTTGTTATCTTTCCAAGCGTAGAATTAATGACGAATTCCTTAACGATCGCTACTTCCAACATACATAGGTATATACCAGAATTATACCATAGTCGGTCACTTTCACTGGAACTCGTTCGTACATTCGTTTCTTCTTTCTTATTTTCGTAAGAAGAAGAAGAAGAAGAAGGGGCCAACAATCGAGCAACCTCGAAAATATTTTCCATCGTGTATGGGTCTCACGTTTTACGAGTCCCAAATCTCTCTACACGCGTCGACAACCTTCGTCTCGTCCGTCAGTCTTTGACCTATTAAATGTTACGACGTTCTACTCTTTCCACGTGACTCCATGTGAGCACCTGTATAACGTATCTCGTATACTTACTATCGAGATACGATTCTTAAAAGCATTGTTATTTTTTTTTTAAAGTTGAGAATCACTGATTTTACTTTTTTCAAAAATACTCATCCTATGGCATTCTACTTGCCATTACGAAACCAAATTGATATCATTTGTTGATAAATTTAGTTTGATATCGAAGGATATTTAGGATAAAATGTGTATACACGCGCAAAGGATTAGGATAAAGAAATAACGGACACAAAGACGATATCCGAGAGAGAAGTCGTTGTTCGGCTTGCAAGCTATGGCGTACCGCAGAGTCATTGTCCGGCTTTTACGTGACGCATTCCCTCTCCCCTTCTATCCTAGCCGCCCTCTGTCTCCGGACATCGTTGTATCGGCAACTCGGACGCAACACGCATTTTAAAACCTTTTCTAAGAACGCGAAGGAACACGCGGAACGTTCGATATCGCGCATCGCTCCATGGCGATTTCTTTTCTTTTTGTTTTTCTTTTTGCTTCTTCCTTCTTTTATTCCACCATTTTGAGATACGGAAGTTGTCTTTATCTTAATACTTATCTATATTGAAATTGTAAAATGACTTTTTGATGCGAAACGCGAACTAAATTTAAACAAATACATTTTGTTTAAATTTAATTTGTAAGATTCAAAGGAGAAAATGACACAATTAAAAGAATTCAAAATTTTAATACTATTGGATTTCACGGTAATGGGATTAAAAAGATCTCACGTTCAAAATAAAAAATAAGGCAAAAATTATTCAACAATGCCCCAAAGATTTGAGAGAAATGTTTTAAGAATGTATGAAATCGATCTAGCCGTGCGAAATTGCAGGGAATAACGTTTTCCCGCTTTGCCATCAAGTGAATCCGCATGGGAAGAAATCGTGGCAGATAGCGATAGAAATGCTCTCGGGTTTTACAGTTATCGAGTACCTTACTCCTTGGCATTCTCCTCGACGACGCTTACCTCGCGCGCGTGCTTCGATTATTTCTTTCACGTGTCGCACGAAGTATTCTCGCGCGGACGCTGAGTGGCGAATATATCTCCTCGAGTCTCATATATCGTTAGATTCGACGTTTGTTTCAATCTAACGATTGGCGCGGCCATGTCAACATTCGAACCTGGGTCAAAATGGCAGCGGAAACGAGATCATGCGTCCTAATCTTAATTCAATTTAATTTCTTTGCCCGATTTTATGTATATAGAATTTTGTTCTAAGAATTTTAAGTAATTCTTTCGAATAAGTAATAATTAAGTATTATAAAAACAAATTAAATTAAAAACTAGATATTTTCATTTAAAGCGGCAATATTTAAATTCGTACATGAATTAAAATAGTGACGGAAGCGAGATTACGTGTCTCAATTTTAGTTCAATTCAATTTCTTTGTACGATTGTATGTATGAAGATTTTTGTTCTAAGGATTCTAAATCATTTCTTCGAATAAATAATAATTACGTATTACAAAAACTAGTTAAATTTGAAACTGGATATTTTAATTTAAAGCGCCAATATTTAAATTCTTACAAGAATCAAAATGGCGGCGGTCAGGAGACAACGCGTTCTGATTTTTTTTAAATTTCATTTGTTTTTCTTTGATAATGGTAAATAAATTTTTTGAATGAATAATATTATTATCATACGAGTCAAACTACAAAAATTACATTTTATAATAAAAATTATAAGAGAAAAAGGTATTAGAGGAAAAGTGTAGTTAAAAAATAGGTTAAAAGATCACGACTTTTTTCTATTGGTTCTCTTTCTCTCTAATTTAATAAGAAATTTTTATAACGATATATATATATATATATATATATATATATATATATATATATATATATATATATATATATGTATATTCTCACGTCATTTGGTGTTATATTGCATAAAAGTACAAAGTCCATGGGTGGTCAGTTGATCAATCAGTAAATTGGTTTAATGTACACGTGAAACATCACCATTGCATTCGTTTATAACAACGATTGTTTTCTGATGTGCGTGCACGAATTAAAAAAAAAACGTCCGTGGCTCGCCAAAGTGGTATATGACATCAAGCACGTGACGGGATAAATAAATTGCTGATCTTTTTGTTTGAATTAACCAAATAAATACTATTTTAAAAATTTAAGGAAAATAAATCACAATTGAGTAACAAATCATTTATACAGACAACAACAATAGCACCAAAATATATGTGAACGGTAATACGAAAAGATTTTGATAAATTTTCAAATTTCTTGACCATATATTCGGCGTTTAAAAAAAAAATTAATAAAAGTATACATTTTTCCACGTAAATAAATGAACAAAAATAAATATTTTACGATTCAAATATATATACAAATAAATTCATTTATACGCAATAAAAAAAAAATCATGATAAAATAAAAGAGAAAAAAAAGAAATATAGAAGAAATAAACGTATGGAGATGTGTACTTACTTATTTACATGGTTGGAACACAAGTGAATATACAGTGTGCGTGCTTAAGTACTTACATGTGTGTTCTCGACGAGAGAAAAACCCTTTCTTCTCTTACTCGGTGAAAAATATATCCATATATATATATATATATATATATATATACATAAACATATACAAAAAGAAAAAAAACGTGTACACTTACACTGAAAGTTAGAGAAAGAGAAAGACATAGCAGAGTCAACGTGAGCGTGCCAACGCGCTCGCTTGCGACACTTGTTTTGTGACCTGGATATCTCCGCTCTACCCACTACCTCGTATACCCACTTGTCTCTTTTTCTCTCGCTCTCTCTCTCTTTCATATATACACGTACATGTACACACATTACACATATATACTCTGTTACTCTCTCACCCCACACATGGCCGCCTGGCCGACTCGTCGATGCGATTCGAATATCTGGATCAGCGTGCCTCTCGAGCACGTGCCGCCCACTGCACACAACCCGGACCTCTCTCTCTCTCTCTCTCTCTCTCTCTCTCTCTCTTACTCTACCTTGTACACACATATTCTCTTTCTATGTGAAACTCCCTTTCGAAACTACCCTTAGCCTTACATTTCTACCCTCAAATTTTCTTTTAATCTTTCTTTTAGATTCTCTCTCTCTCTCTCTCTCTCTCTCTCTCTCATTCTCTCACTCTCTCATTCTTTCTCTTTCTCTTTTATTTTCGTTCATATTCATTATAATCTTTCGTTTCATGATATCTAGACCATACAAATATCCAAATTATTATTAATTTTGTCTCTTCTCTTTGACTTTTTTTTCTAGTTATATTTTATAGTTATCTCCAGATTTAAGTGGTCAATTTTCTAGAACAATTTTCTTTCCGTCTTTACCATATTTTGTTTCGTTTTTTATTTTTCTTTCCATATATCTACCTTACACGTGTATTCCATTTTTGTATCAATCAATCCCTGTGTAATTACACTTAACCTCACTTTTCTCTACTCAAATTTTGTTTTATTCGTTTTATCTCACTCTTTTTCATATCTCGTTCATATTCATCGTAATTTTTCGTTTCATAGGATTTATATATATTAGGGTGGGTCAAAAAAATGACTTATTTTTTTTTTCAAGTGCCACGGAAAAATGGGTTGCTAGATACCTTAAAACAATTCTCATGAAATATGAGCTCTTAATTTTAATAGGAAGATCCTCCGCATCGCAGTTTTTAATTTTGTGTTTTTTCAGTCCAATAGATTAAAATTCATACCTCATTATTTATTGATAGTACAGAAAAATATTCTAGACGAATTTTGTAGGAAATTTAATGCTCTATAAAAAAGGTGTCCTATATTTTTTCCGTAAACCTCACCATTTGAATGATATTGAAGATTTAAATTTGATAATTTTTAGACAAATTTCATTTTTGTTTATGAATTTTATAACTCGACAGTAAATGACTATTAAAAAGTGCACAATACAAATTTTTGTAGGAAATTAACTGCTCTATAAAAATGGTGTCCTATGTTTTGGTGATTAAATTAAGCGTTCAAAAGATATTCAGAGAGATATTTAGAGACAAAAATCAGTACACATGAAAGTTTGATGATGAATATATATATTTATTTATTTATTTATATATATTTATATGAAGAATATATTTATTATAATTAAATATATTACATATAATTAAAAACAAAAACATTAAAAAATAAAAAAATAAAATCAAAATTTAAGATAAACAAAATAAATTGCAAATAAATATTTTTCGCGCTAATGATGAAAAAATATATGCGTATATCCATTTATTATTAATATTATTCTCTTTTATTGGGTTTTATTTTTCTTAGATTAGCTAAAAACCCAATTTCATAGGACAACTTTCTTCTAATAATTTTCCTCTCTCCCTTTCTCTCTCTTTTTTCCTCGTTTTTTTCTTTCTGGCGGGTGTCTTAAAAAAAACACCGTTCGGAAAACTGATCGATCGAGTCGTCGTTGTTACGTGTCGGGAACCTTAAAAGGATCGCGAATCGGCCTCCATTTGAAATCCTTCGTAAGGCCATTTATGGCAATGCCGTATGCCTTTTGCCCGTACGAAGTTTCCTTCCTCTCTATCTCCTTTGCCACGATCTTTATTCTTTCTCTTTTTAACCCTTTTTTTCTTCTCCTTCTTCTTCCTTTTCTTTTTTTCTTTCTTTTTCTTCTTTTTTTTGTCCCTATAGTTCCAACGAGTACGTACTTACAGAAGAAAGAAATGGACGACTTCATTTCGAGCCCGTTCTTCTCTTTTAGTGATATTAATTCTTTTTTTTTTCTTTTTCTTGACAATGCAGCAAACTTTTGACGAAAGGAAAAAAAGATTTGTAAAAAATATTAGCCAAGAAAACTTCCAAAATAAGTAATCGTTATTTAAAATCATTCAGAACTTTCAAATTTTGTAGAAAACCTTAACCTAGATAATATCATAGATAAATAATTAATATTTAAAATCAGGTAGGAATTTTTGGACCCATCTTGTATCTTATTGTAAATTTTTCAAAATAGTATTTACAGAATATTATTTATTATTTGGATAATTTCCAGATATATATATTTTTCTTGAGATCTCACAAACTCTTTCTACGAATTAAGAAAAAAATGTAAAATTTATGATTAATTCTTATACTTTAGATTGAAAAACGATGTAGAAAATGAGTGGTTTACTTTTGGACAATTTCCAGACACGTCTATTTTTCTCATATAAGTATACCACGTATATTTATATATATATGAAACCATAATTACTTTCTTCACGTTCGTATATATATTTCGAAAGCGCACGTGCGTCATTGCAGTATTCGTGCGGGGTAAACATTTTCCGACAAACGCGTCCGAATGAAACATCACGACAAAGAAGAAGAAGAAAAAGTGGTCTGTCGAATAACTTCTTTTCGTTTTCGAAACACCGTGTGTTCACTTTGTTGCACGCGATCATTCAACTTGGTATTCGTTTCCACGCGAAAAAAAAAAGAAAGAACATGGGCTTGCGAAACAGATATTTTTTCAAAAATATATATTCCTCTTATAAAAGAAAAGAAAAACAAAAGAAAAAATGAGATATTAACGAATAAATAACGAAAATACCGTTAAAAATATCAACAAATTTCTCATACCCGTTTCGTCTTTCAGTGTCACGTGCCTAAAATTATAATTTAAAAAAGAAAAAAAGTAAAAAATAAAGCCAAAATTTAAGATAAACAAAATAAATTGCAAACAAATATTTTTCGCGATGATGGTGAATCTATTTTTTGCGCCAAAAATAATAATCTTTTGATGGACGGTTCGTTGTATGTATACTATATCTATCTATCTACGTAAAGAATCAAAAAAGAAAGAAGTCTCCTTTCTCCAAAGTCAAGATTCAAGAGCAAAAGCCAACGACATGTCTTCTCCATCTCTTTCCTTTTTTTTTTTCTTTTTTGTTTCTTCTTTTTACTTTCTAACTTCCCCCATCGATCCAATATCCAAGAAAAATGTCAACGTTTTACTGTACAAAAGCTTCTTTTCTAATCGATACAAAAAAATATGATATAGACACAAACATAATACATATTTTCTAGATAAAACAACGCCAGTAAAGTTTTTCATTTTTTCTTTCTCTTTCTTTTTTTTCTTCCCTCTGTTGTATTCAAAAAAATTCTTCGTAGGCGAGGGAGAAAATGTAGGATGAAGAAGAGGTCCTCGTGTCTTTGGCCTGAATGCAGATTTAAAAGCTTCGCTGAGAGAACAAGAAAGAAATAAAGAAAGAAATAAAGAAAGAAAGAAAGAAAGAGAGAGTAATGTAAAAGAGTCACTGGAGTCCAACACAGTGGTTAGGGGTGGATAAGGGGGTTGGTAGGAGAGGTAGTTGAACAGCTCACGGGCAGAATCCATTGTAGAAACGCCGTGTAATCTCCGTTTGGTCTGTGGAAATACGGGAGCCAATGATGTTGCGTACGAGTTTGTATGAGAGAGAGAGAGAGAGAGAGAGAGAGAGAAAAGAGAGAGAAATAGAAAGAGAAAGAGAAAGAGTAGGGTGTTGGGTGGGTGGGTGGTTGGATGGGAGGAAAGCCGAGGAGAGCGTTGAGACTGTATTGATTTCCATTCCGGGCCGTCTGGCTGTAGTCTAGTCCATATCCGGTGCTCTTCGCGTTCTCGCATCGTATCAGTACACGTTTATAACGACCTGCCTATACATCTACCGGGTGTATACCATTCCATTATTCTATCATGAATCCATTCTCTAAGAATACTAGATTTTACGTCAAAATGGCAGGAATGTCGAGTAGAGAGACGCCACGCGGAATTTAACGTCACTATATTCTGTCGTGTTGATCTAAAACGAATTTATCTTCATTAAGAAATTTTTTTTTTTTTATAATTAAGGAGATCTTTTGTCGAAGATCGCTGAAGTATGTTATAGCGATTGTAAGACAATACATTCGTTGACAATTGTTGATTACGTAGATGTAGAGTTTTAAATACAGTTGATTTAAAATTTCCCGCCAAATTGAGGTATACGGACAAAATGGCGTTCCATTCTCACGTTTTAACGTTAATTTCTAGAGGAAAGACAAGAGATTGTTTATTGAAATTACTGAAATGTGGATTAATGATGTTCCGTTAGAACGTTAAAGATTATTTTAGTATACTTTTGTGATTACAATAGAAAAGATCAGTGGTAAAAGTTTGACATAAACGAATTAGTATTTCCCGCCAAATTGACGGATATGATCAAGATGGCGGTTTATTGTCGTCGTTTAATGGTTTTAATGTTATTAAACGGAGAAGAAAGGATCAAATTAGCATCTGGAAATCACTGAAATTAAACGGAAGAAATGGAAAAGTACAATGAGAGAGAAAGATAGGGAAGGATATGGAAGAGAACATTTCTCGTTGGAAACGTCAGAGTTGCGATTATTTTCCCGCGGAGAGTGGCACTGTCGGGGCTGTCGGGTAGAGCGCATTTTGAATAATAGAGACTGCGGTCTATTTATGCCTTGAAATCAATACCCTTGGTACCTATATAGCCTCCCTCTGTCTCTCGCTACGTGTATGTTGCGTATGAGTACCCATATATGTATATATGGTTGTGCGTTGTATGTTTGTTTGTTTGTGTTTGTGTATGTGTATGTTTTCTCCCGCGCGCACACTCGGGAACGGAAATTTTTTTTTCTATTTCTTCGGCGTCTCTACGTTCTGATGGATTTTTGTATGCGAGTTCGCTCACACGTACAGTTTTACATATAATAATTAAAAAATTTCTTAAGAAATTAGAACCGAACAAAATATTAATCCCCCATATTCGGTAAAGATTCTTTTATTTATATCGTACAAATATTGATTTTATCATTAGATATTGAATTAATCGTAAAAAAATTGAATAATTATTTAATGGCGATGATAAATTTTAATAATTAAAAATTTCTGAGAATTTCGTAAGAAAGAAAGTAATTCCATACGCATATAGAATAATTTAAATTTAAAATATATTATTTATTTTTTAAATAAAAATCTAATAATCATAATTTAATGAATGCATAATAAGATAATTTAATAATAAGTAGCAATTTTTTTTACATATATTATAACATTTTTACGAAATAAAATGTCGAATGTTATTTTATGTGAATGAATAATGTATAATAATCGTAAGATAAATTTCCGATTATTGCGATGATCACGTTGAATTAAAGAGAAACAAAATAAATAAAAGAAGAAGAAGAAGAAGAAGAAGAAGAAGAAGAAAAAGAAGAAGAAAAACAGAATGAACAGAAAGAAAGGCACGATAAGAAGGAAGAGTTGCGAGACGATGACGTTCTTTATGATCGTCTCGAGTTCTCCTTCCTATGTGTACTACTACCTGCTGGCTCAGACGAGCTGTTACATCCGTTATAGCCGATATGGAAAACCGGTCCTCTCTTTCTCTTTCGTCCCGCGAAAGCGCGAGTGTTTGAGACCGTGTCAAGCACGATATTCTTTTTCATTGATTCCATTTAAGTCAACAGAATTAACGTTTCATTTCTTTTTAAGAGCCATTTATTATCATCATCGTTATGTCGAATGCTTCATTGCGTCTGTTTATTATTATTAACAAAATTAATATCATAATTAATATCACACCTATTTATATATATGTTATAAAATGTGCTAGGGGCACCTAATTTTCTAGTGAATTATAACAACATACAAAATAATACTATAATTAGAATGGAATAAATAAAATAATAATATACAAAAAATATAACAATCAGGGTTAGTTATGTCATTTGTATATCTGAAAAAAAACGTGTGACGTGAAATTATTTGAAATAATTGAATTGAAATACAGCGCCATCTATTGAATACTTACAAAATCTAGAGACTTAGATAACCTCTTAATAATAAATTCTTAAATTAGCAATAAAAAATGCTAAATAATCGTGATAAAAACTATCCTATATTCTAAGTTGGAAAAAATCACACAAAATACAACAAATTTCATTAAGATCGATTGAGAAGTTTCGAAGTTCATCGCAAATCAACAATGAGACACTGAATTTTTATATATATGTAGATGTAATAACTTTCTAAAGGTTACGTATGTGTAACAAAATTAATGTTACACGTAATAAACAGAATTTACTTATCTGAAAGTCATACAAACAATATTCAAAAAAGAACTTTCATAGAGGACAACGAACTAGTCTAATGGTGGGTTTCGAAGAGGACGGTACGTCAAATTTATATTCCGTGTTTTTAAGCTGTATATATACATTTTTTTTCGATTAATTAAAAATCATTTAAAGTATGTAGAACATTATCAAGGTATGTAACATCCCCACTAATCCTTCCATAAATAAACGCATCTTACAGTAACTATCGATCGATGTATCTCATCCAACGACACATACGCGCATATACTATACACTAACACTATAGAATGTTCCATAATTTCATTCAACTGTCGATCAACGATAAAATTTTATCGCCATTTTTGGCTAAGAGGTTTCACTTAAAAAATGTTTATATTTTTAGAAAGGAATAGATTTAAAACCTCGTCAAACCATCATCATATCTTGATACGCAAGTTTTGTTTTTAATTTTCTCTCTGATTTGAATTTTAATCGAAATGATATAACACAGTTGGTGATACATAAATAATAAATTGATCATTTTTAAAAATTACTTTTTCTCTTTTCTCACAGAGATGTTCAACTAATAAATTTCCATTTGTAATTATTTTTTTTTTTTTACTATATTAAAGATGTTTAATTAATAAATTTTTAATTTGAATAATAATTCTTGTCACACTTATGTTTTATCATTTTAATACAAAAGAATACTTGGAAAAAATGTACTTTTAATATAAAATTTCTCTTCTCAGCGTCGATTTTATGTAATTTCTCGAATAAAAAAAGAACAGAATATTAAAAAAAAAAAAAAGAAAGAAAGAAAATCTTAATAATTATACTCGAGAGAAATGAAATCTCAGCAGTGATAGAATCAACATGATTTTTTTATAGTCAGCTTTTTAAGAATTCACATCGTGGGTATTAATTTTTCATCGTACTGGTACTCGTATTCTCCTATCGTTTCTACAACCCTTTCGTTGGATCGAAATCATCGTAATTACATTTTCCAATCTAATTAAGACATAAAGAGAAAGAGAAATAAAGAAAAAAAAAGAAGGACAGAGACAGAGGCAGAAAGAGAGAGAGAGATAGAGAGAGAGAGAGAGAGAGAGAGAGAGAGAGAGATAGAGAGAGAGAGAGTGAGAGAATAGGCAAGCATTTCGTAAATTATGAATTAGAAGAGGAGAAAGAAGTAAAAAAAAAAGAAAATAACATTTTTATTACGGAATATAATTGACATTAAATTAAATCGTAACGTTGTTTTCAATTAATCTGAAATCGCGATAAAGAAATAAAGCAAGAAGAATCTCGTTAATTATTAATTAGAAGGGAAAAAAATATATTTTCTATTAATTATTCATGATAATGTGAACTGTGATACTAACCACATTTGTAACAAAATTTTCTAATTATCTTCAATTTTGATGATATATTAAACTGTTTATTGATTTCTATGATAAGGTAATTGCTCCCTGAACGAAATATATATATATATATATATATATATATATATATATATATATATATATATTTAAATTATTAATTTATGTATGTATATAAATTATTAATTAAATAAAATGTTATTCGTACTTACTCTTATTAAAAATATAAAAATAATTCATATTCGCTTGGAATGCAAAGCTTCAATATTTTTATATACAAAGAAATCTATTTTAGGATTGTAGAAAGTTAATTACATACTTTCTATCATATATCTTACTTTATATATATGTAAAATAAAAATAAGATTGAAGAAAGATCCACTGGTATATAGGTTATATCTAGACTAGTGTTACAACTAAGCGGGGGGTGACTCTAAATGTAAAAATGAGAAGAAAGAAGAAAGAGTAACATTTTTTTGGTTTCTCAAGGCTACGTTATCCAAAAAAAATCAGATTGCGTTTATAAATACCGTTGAGTATGCCTACAACTGAGAACTTTCTTTTTTCGGTTATTTTAATAACAACGAACATATATTTCTTGTTTACGTTTTTCTATTAATTGTCCTCTGTACTGTTTACATTTTGACTTCGGTAATGCTACTTGTTCCTTCTATAAGTTTAGTTTGTGTTTATTCGTCGAACTGTTAACATGACGCAACGCCAGCAGTCGAGTATTATATATCAACGATTTTTAAATCATCATCGTCAAGACAGTAGGATGATACCGAGGACAGAGCAGAGATTAATTGGTTAAGATTCCTACCATGACCATCATAAATCTAGTAACAGTAGAAGATCTTTAAATTTAGAAGTTCTGACACAAGATTTTCTCGAAAACGAGGCCTCCAACGAGAAAAAACTTGTCAACCCCCCCCCCTTTTTTTGACCTATTTTTACACGCATCATAATCACCCAGAGTACGTTATAAAACGTTTTAAATCAATATCGTTCAATTATTTTTAGCTTCAAATATAATCGTTAATTTCGTTAAATAATAATTATTTACGTAAATTATTTATTAATTTTTTTTGCTTAACGAATATCTTTAAAAATTAACATATTCTGTTTTTTTTTTTAATCTACGGCTAGAGATAATTGTTTTTTTTTTATTCAAATATTAACAAAAGAAGCCAAAAGATTGAACAATCCTGTTGTTTTGACGAATATTAATAATCAAATTGGTCTCTATCGTTGGTTTTTGAAAAAAATGAAAAATTGTTATTTCGAAACAGAGTACACGTGTATATAGAATTTTCAGGATTAGCCTTGGCATCGAATTCACGTAGATCTAATTGTAAGTTATGTTAACGTTATCTGACGTTGTCGATTCGTATCAATCGACAACGGTAACGATAAACTCGTTTGAGTTTGCGTTAGAAGTTTGCGTTTGCATTTGCTTGCACGCTTGCATAATAAACGGGCTTTAATTATCAGGGATATTTGCTATGCGTTTCGCGAGCCGTCTTTGACGATCATAGTCGTTGAACGCTTGCGGACGTATGAGGTCGATAAGAAAATGCGGGCCAAGGTGATCGTAACCCGAGATGATCGATTTAACTTCTCCGTGAACGAATTAATTTCATTAATCTCGGATATGAGATACCACGGGGTTTTATCTTTTAGTTCTTGTTTTTTTTTCTTTTTATCTTTTCCTTTCTTTTTATATCTTGTCACTTTTATACAAGATGGGCTAAAATATTTTAAACGATCGGATTAAAAGTTTTGTCCAAAGAAGGGGACGGGAACAAGTGTCTTTCAAATTGGAAGTAAAACTTTGAACGGTAAAATTTTTTCCTTTTACTCTCGTTTACAAAAGTTTTTATGTTTTTAATTTAAAAAAAAGAAACTAATGTATATTCTTTAGAATTTTTTAAATTATTTGACGCCAGAAAAATGAATCGGATGTTTCTGTAATGAGATTAAATTATGTTGACATTACGATTAATGTAATAGAGTAAACAATTATTATTATTAACGAAGTAAAACGCATTGAAGGTCTTAACATCGAGAATGTTCTCTTTAATTTCTATGTTTATCTTACTTTGATCGAATTATTATTTTAAATGACATACTACCATCCGTGTGATTTGAATTTGTCAAATTTATGTAACATTTTCTTGTTGGAAAAATAAATGAACCAACGTGTACCTGGTCGAGATAAATCTCACGATGACTAAAATATTTTATTGACCACAAATTATTATCGTATTAAAACACATAAATACGATACAATATACCCATTTGAAATGTTTCCAAATGTTGTAATATTCGCAGTAAGAAATCGTGAATATCGTGGAATTAAATTTGACGAATTAGAACAATATAATTAACAACAAATAACTATCGATTTACGTAATATAATATTATAATAGATACTCATTTGAAACGTTTCGATTTCTCATTATTTGTAATAGGAAAAATAAAAAAAATATTATCAATATTAAATGATCGAGATATGAAAAAATAAAATACTTCATTATATAAAAGATAATTATTACGAGACATATATAATATGATATTTATTATTTGAAAACAGTTCAAATTTCCTATTATTTACTAATGGAGGAAACTCAAATGATGGTAAGAGAAAAAGAACCTTTTTATTACTTTTTTCTTTTTTTTTCTTGACAAACTTTCAAGTTTTGTAGTAAAAAGGTATATACTACGATGTAATAGAAAAAGAGTCTAAGAGAGAAAAATTGATGATCGACTACGTGAAGTTGTCGTTCTTGGTAAAGAAAAAGGTCGAAGTCTGGCACGCGTTCCGCGTAATGAGAGAAACTGGTAACCCGATAGCCATGCTCCTGCTCGAAGTGGCAAGGTCCTCTTAAGGGTAACCAGGTCACTCTCGATCTCTCTTCCCTTCTCCTTTCCTTCCTTCTCTTTCTACTCCCCCTTTCTCTCTCTCTCTCTCTCTCTCTCTCTCTTTCTATCCTTTCGTAACTCGCTTCAATGCAACGCAGAGAGAACGCGATTCACAATACTCGTTGCAGTAGCTTTTCTAAGAATTTTCCACTTAATTCTCATTCAACGTTTAAACTGTCTTCGAAAGTATTCCCTTTTCAAAGACTTTTAATAGAAATTCACAGATATATATAAATATTTATTTTTTAATATTATTTTATTTTTTAAATTTTTTCAACAAAATTCGTTTTACATATTCTCATAAATTATTTGTGTGTTTTTCTTTTTACTTAATATAACTATATATTAGGGTGGGTCAAAAAAATGACTTATTTTTTTTTTTCAAGTGCCACGCAAAAATGGTTTCCTAGACACCTTAAAACAATTCTCACCCAATATGAGCTCTTAATTTTAATAGGAAGATCCTCCGCATCGCAGTTCTTTATTTTTTTTTTCAGTCCAATAGATTAAAATTCATACCTCATTATTTATTGATTGTACAGAAAAATGTTCGAGACGAATTTTATAGGAAATTTAATGCTCTACAAAAAAGGTATCTTATATTTTTTCCGTAAACCTCACCATTTGAATGATATTGAAGATTTAAATTTGATGATTTTTAGACAAATCTCATTTTTGTTTATGAATTTTATAACTCGACAATAAATGACTATTAAAAAGTGCACAATACAAATTTTTGTAGGAAATTAACTGCTCTATAAAAATGGTGTCTTATGTTTTGGCGATTAAATTAAGCGTTCAACAGATATTCATCATCAAACTTTCATGTGTACTGATTTTTGTCTCTGAATATCTTTTGAACGCTTAATTTAATTACCAAAACATAAGACACCATTTTTATAGAACATTTAATTTTCTAAAAAAATTGATATTATATATATATATTTTGTTTTATATACAAAGATACGTAGATCGATTGAAAAGTTCGTTAGTCTCGTTAAAAAAAACAATTCGTTTTTTTTTCATTCGAATACGGTTTTTTTTTGGTTTCATTGAAAATTAAAACTTTTCAACCTATCCTTGTATGTATACAAGTTCTGCAAATAAATTCTTATACTTCTAATTTTACAATCTAAAAAAACAAATTAGTTTTTACACATCAAATCATAAATTGCTTACTGTGGATCGATAATCGATTTTTTTTATTATAAATATTATATTGTTAAATATATGAAACGTCTGATTATTTTGACTATTTTCATTTAGAAATTGGACATTTAATATTTAATGATTTAATGAATTCACATACGGTTTGTTAGTGTTATTTGATTACTACAATATTAAACATGATTTCGTTATGTGTATATAAGTATTTACTTGAAAGCTATTCGTATGATGCTTTTGGACGGCGGCCGATAGTCTGCGACACGAAGGAAAACTACACTCGCCGTTCTTGGCACAAGTTACTTTTAACGTCCAACGAATGTGATAGTCCCTTGATCGACTATTGCGAAAGAAGATATTTTCTTGCTTGTTCGTAACTTCGAAACATTTAACGTTTAAGTTTTGCTATATAGCAAGTATACTTTTTCTTTATCATAATATATCAATTTTATTATATATATATAGAAATTTCTGGAACATTGATAGATCGATTTAAATCTTCCTTTTGTTCCTAATTTGTTTATTTTTTTTTTGTAAATATGATTTACAGGTTTTTCATTCAAATGCTTTATTTTTTGTAATCATCTGAATTAATGCAACGAATTATTTTGTTTTACCTATATTGAGATGAGTGATTCAACGAATATGAGTACCTATTAATTTAAATAATATGCAATAATATGTTAGTAATTTTTAAACTTTTCTTTATTTGTTTATTTATTTTATAATATATGTATTGTTTTTTTTTTCGTTTTTTTTTTTTTATAAGAAACGATTTTGTAATGTAAATCATTTATTATACAATATATAATACTAACATACATAACATACATAACATACATAATAATATAATAATAATATATAACTAATAATAAATAATATATAACTACATATAACTAAATAAAGTAAGTAAGTAAAGTAATTAAGTAAACTTTACTTACTTTTTTTTTAAATAATAACTTAAAATAATAAAATACCATAAAATAAGTTTAAGATAAAATCTTTTTAACACTATAATGGGGATGTAGTTCTATCGTAAGGGATATTCGATCGAGAACCGCACCGCAAAGTAATTCTGTACAAAGACCTCTTGTTGGTGACGTAATGCTCAATCAGCCGATGCTTCTTGGCACCTGCCACAGTTACAGAGTGGAACACACTACTCTTGGCAACCCTCAGTTTCGATGAGGGCGAAGACTTTGCACGATGCACTATCCCCCTCCCTTTTCATTCCCTCTTCTTCTTCTTCTTCTTCTTCTTCTTCTTCTTCTTCTCAAAAGAGAAAGAAAGAGAGAGAAAGAGAGAGAGAATCGTTATATTTGTGGTACGCCACGACCTGGACATCGACTTTCGAGCTTCTTCTAAATATAGGCACGGCCAGGGTTGGCGAAGGTGGTGCAAGGCCGAGTCAGGACGGTACATTGGCCAGAAGAAACGCGTTCGAGCTTGGATTAACGACTTTATACATAGCTCACTCTAAAGTGAACTTTATTATTAGTTTTATCGGATATATACTATGGTAGATATATTACATCTACATATATATACGTATATAATACATACCAAGAACACGACGCGTCTCAGTTTCTTTCCTCGGAAAAATTTCTCTTTTATAATATTAATAATATATCGTTTTTAACGAGACGCGAAATGCGATCGTCGAAGTCACGTCGAACTTATTTTTCTTTTTTTTTAAATTATAACGATGTATCAACAACGATATTATTTTTCTTTTTACTCGTGTCGTTCGTATTTATTTATTTTTGTATTTATTTTTTTTTTCAAATTAATCGACAAATTGATATTTTAATAAATATATCTTAATATCTTTTTGCGAAGAAATATTTATTTTATTCAAATTGAAAACTTATGCGTATATACAAAAGAAAAGAGAAAGGAAAAAAATAGCAAGAAATTCGATTAATTATTACCGAAATAAAAAGAAATCGTATTGTTGACAATTGACAATGACGTTATTATCTAAACAAGGAAACGATATCTTTTCGGGGTTGATTAGTAAGACGATATGCGTCAGATCGTGGATCACAAGAGAGAGAGAGAGAGAGAGAGGGAGAAAGGAGGAAGGTACATAACTAAACATAGGTCCTTGCACTTGGCAGTTTGCACTATTTCGGTCTCATGCCAAGAATCTATTGTGCTCGACTCGTCGAAGTTATGCGTTTGTAAACATTCGTAAATACTCCCGCAGACATTGAGTTGCGGCATATTCCGTTGAACTGATAGAGAAATATCGTTTATCAAGGTAGCCAAAAGAATCGTCATGAAATTTTAACGGCAGTCTCTTTCTCTTTTCCACCTATCTCTTTTCATTTTTTCATATACTTGATAAGCATATGTATATTCTTTTTTTTACTACAATTTTTCTTCCCTACGATACTTGTAACATATATATTTTTGTATTTTTTATTTTTACTATCCGTACAGACATTAGTAAATAATTTTTTTTATTATTTTAACTTAATATTAGATTGATTTATAAAATTAATTCATGCGTTAGTTATATGTAAACTAAAATAATAAATATAACTTATATTAATATTTAATAAATTAATTTAATATATATTATATTATAATTTATATAATAATATAAATATTTATTAAATAAAAAATATTCATTATTTTAATTTAATTTATTGTATATAATTTATATAAATAAAATTTATCGAAATGCAATAAAATTTAAATAATAAATAAAATTATGCTACAACTATTGATGATTTTTTTCTCATTTCTAATTTGAGGTACCAGTAAAAGGGGTTAATTAACAGAAACATTATAATTGGGTTCACCTTTCGTTCTTTTTCTCTTTCTCTCTCTCTCTCTTTCTGTCTCTTCTCAATTGTTTAGATGTCCACAAAGAAGAATATAGGTCGGCAAAGTCGAAGTTGGCGAATTTTGGACAGCAACGACCTTGTGCCAAAATTGTTGCCGAATGAACCGTAACAATTTCTTTCTCTCTCTCTGTATTTCTTTTTTTCATTTTCTTCTTCTTTATCCGTATTAGACGTGTCATGAATCCTACGATTCTAACCAAGAAACGTTACTTTTTACGTACGATTTTACACTTTTATTAGTTCCCATCGAATAGAATGAATTCGATCTTACAAAATCACGAAAGTCAACAATTTATCGGTAAAGAAATTTTGTTCAGTATTAAAAATAATTTCAGTTTGCGAATTTCATTAATTTATCTTTTACGTTTTCAAATTTTCAGATTTTAGTTGGTTTTTTTTTTAACACTCGAAATAAATACGCGCGCGCGTACGGACTTTATTATTACGTATTACGTTAAAAAAGTATGAAAGTTAACCATTTCAGTAGTTACAATGTAAAATGTTCCGACATTTCGCAAGAGGAACGATCATAAATATTTCAAGTTTCGGTCTCTTTCGAGAATTCGAATGTGAGAAAAAATAAAGAGTAAGAAAGAGACAGAGAAAAAGAGAATTGTTCTGCCAAGTCTCTAAAGCTTTATTAAGCTCATCCACAACGTTGTGTATGTTCCCTTGTGAACGTTTTTAAAGCCAGCCGAGGCATTGTTTTCAAAAACTCTCACAACGTTGTAAGAAGTAGTACGAAGAAGTTACTTGAATTTGATTTTGTTAAAGAAAATTGTACCGATCTGTCCTCTGGAACGTTTTATCATTGACATTTATAGTAACCGTAGATCCTCTCAGTATTATAAACTTTCTTCTCTTTGGAGGATAATCTGATTTCATTTTCTTTTCGGCTTTAACCGAGAGATCGAAAAACGACCATGTGATCTAACTTTAAACATTTCTAACAGCAACGTAAATCCTTTTTTTATACACACATGCACATTTTTTTCATATATATTAAATTATTTATAAATTGATATAAAAATCGTTGATAATTTTAAATACGAATGAAGTAATCTTCGCTAAAGAACAAAAACTGACACGTTTAAGTCACAGTTTTGGTGTTACGTATTTTCGTTCGCAGGTATCGTTGATTAAAAAAAAATGGTCGACGAATTTGAATACGTTCAAAATTCACGTATCAAATATAAATATATTAAAATTTAGAATACAAAATAATCTTTATAAAGAAAAACAACATAATAAACGACTAGTTTAGATGAAAAATTTTTTCTCGGAATGATCAAAACAAAAATTTTAACAATGTTAATTTAACATTTTAAATTTGTCTTTTTGAATAAAAATCATAATCAATATAAGTATATATATATGAGAAAAAGGGTTAACAGGAATGGGTACAACGATGAAATTCATATTCCCGTTTGGTAGAACACGAAGAAAAGGCAAGAACAAGAACAAGGATGAGGAGAAGAGGCACGTGGAGAACTTGGCCAGTGTTTAGCGTATTTTCCTCTCCGATGCGACTTGTCTCGCTTTTGTCCTCGATGATATTATGTCCTTCTTGCTCCTAGCTCCTCTCGTTTTTTTAGCTTTATCTCTATCTCTCTCTCCCTCTCTCTATCTCTCTTTTCCTCTTTCTCACACATTTATGTTAGTCGTTTCTCCTTTACTTGCTGCTTCTCACTGACATCGAGCAACAATACACCAACTCTGTCTGCTCGGATACAACCTCTCCATTGTCCCGCCAAACAGTTTCTCAGTCCGTGAGAGAGAAATAAAGAGAGGAAGAGAGAGCAAGACTCGCAAACGAGAACCTTGTACGATATATCGTAAAGCATGTATGTATTGTATACATACCGCGAAGAAGACACGTTCTGTTCATGTCTTCTTCTTCTTCTTCTACCCCTCTTTTTCTTCTTCATCTTCTTTTTATTTCGTTTGCAACGCCATCAACAAAAAGACTCTTCTATTCGGTTGTAAAGTAGCATCAACTTGCTAGCAAACAATAATAATAATAATAATAATAATAATATTATTATTATTATATTATTAATTATAATAATAATATTATTATTATTATTATTATCAAGAAAATTAACTCTTTCTTCATTCTCATAAGTTTGAGAACCACTGGCTTAAAGTCGTAAATATACTATCTCACTAAACGTATCTCTAAGTAAGAATATATGTATAAGATAAAGATAATATTGTTTCTTTACCTAATCTCTATCTTTTTCTCTTTCTCATTGCAGGTGGGTTTCCAATATTGAAAGGCACTTTTATTCTTACGATACATTGGTTATATGTAAGTAAGAATATTATTTTTTTAATTTCTTATAATTTACACTCTTTAGATTAATCGATAACATTAAAAATAAATTTAAGTTCAGGTACTATCAATAATTTTAAAAACAAAAATTACAAAATGTACGAAACGTTCAATCAACGTCTCACAGTTATCTACTACAGCCAATCGCAGACATGGTTTTACGTATCCTATAAGGACAACACGTGGTTCCTAAAAGATACATTTTCGGTTGCTCCATACGAAGGAGTCGTTTTTCATGAACGCCCACATCTTCCTCTCGTGATGCATTCGCAAACGCAGAACGGATCGGTGATCCTGGTGGTAGGTTCAAGGCCGATTACGAGTCGTCGCTATTACTTTCGCCAAGCTCTCCTCACGGATACATTTGCGCATATATATACTTATAACAGGCTTAAGTTGTTTCTTTGTGGTGGTGAATAGTAGTAGTGAGTCGAAACTTGTTGTTTCTTTTTCTCTCTCTTAATTTTTCTTTTCCCAGAGCACGATGCTTCTCTCTCTCTCTCTCTCTTCCTTTCTTTCTCTCTCTCTTTCTTTCTTTCTTTCTCTCTCTTTTTCTCTCTTTTTCTCTCTTTCTTTCTCTCTGCCGAAGTCTCTTGCTCCTCTCACGGCCAACTACATTCCTTCGGGATCAGAGCCGTGCCGCACCTACTCTCGAGCCCGGATCCTTCTTTCTTCAATCGGTGCAAAGGCTTAAGAGAATAAGGAAAAGAGAAGAGGAGAAAAACGATAAAGAAACATTCGTTGTATTCCGAGTAAGAAAAGGCGAGAGACAAAGTTATCGAGTTAAAAAATCTCTTTCAGCAGCTCGTGAATCTTCTTTACCTACCGCGTGTGCACGCTCCTTTCTAACCTGCTTGCTTCTACTGCTGACTTCTCTTTCCGTTTTTTCGAAAACGACAAGAGAAAAGTAACAAGACTTTACGTAGCTTTGTTCGTGCCATTCTGACCGTTTCGGTGATACCTCTTTTGCCTTTTTCACTCGAGTATTCTCGAAAAGATCGACGTTCAAAGTCGCGAAGTGAGTTCTCTGAATTTTTTCTAATATGGCCGAAAAGTTCGTTGCCATCTTTTATTTGTACGTCTCCCAATTTTTACTCTATTATTACTTACTTATCGTTTATTTCTTTTTTTTCTCGCTTTACACATTCACGTAATCTTCTTATCATATTTTTCAACTTTTCAATCGTAAATTTATTATCAAGCAATTAATTTAATTATTGGTATAAAATTATATATATATATTAAGAAGATAATAATTTATCTTGAGATAATTATGATTAAAGGCCAATCCGGTTTTTACGGATTATATAACTTCGTCAGAAAATTTGGAGATAAAAGTTTCTATAAGACGAGAGAAAAGTCGAGTACTTTCCTCTCTTTCTTCCACTTTGTCTTATGCTTCTTCTTCTTCTTCTTCTCTATATGTCTCCAACTATTCTTAGGAATGTCGCCAGAAACTTCTGTCTCTCTCTTATCTGGCACTTTTGTACAAAAAGGATTCGTGTTTTAGCACGGATACAATCCGCGTACCGAGACGAACGAACGAACGAACCTTCCTCGAATGGATAGTTTCTTTAATCTCCTGCGTCACGCTTCTTCGCGAAAGAAGAAAAAGCGATCCATCCCACGGGAACAATTTAAAAGTCGTTCGATCGTATCTAACTGGAAATTAGCTTTCTAGTCGGAACGATGGATCTTTTTTTTTGTTTTTTATTTCTGTTTGTTTCTTTTTTTATTTTTTTTTATTTATCGATTAAACGCTTCATACTTACAAACGTAATTTATAATTATCGCAAAACGAGTTGAAAAATTAGTTAGGCGGTGTATTACAAAATTCTTTTATACATCAAAAATTACTTACGAGTATTGTGTGTGTATGTGTGTGGTGACATAAAAAAATTATAATTATTTCAAAACAACGACTTATCGCACAATGGACGTTGAATGGCGATTAAATAGAAAGAAATATTCAACGTTGAGAACCACTGAAGAATACAAATGGACGATTCGATACGAACGCATTGTGAACAAGTGTGCGTATGCTGATGCGTTTGATGTTCCTGAGGCGCGTTTGTCGCCGCGCCGCACTGGCACAATATGCCATCCAGTGATAGTGAATATGCATACATGTATGAGACCATCTCACGTATACATACTTATATACATACACACAAAAGAAAAGATGCATCTTTCTCTTTCGTGTATGCGTCGCGTCATTACACATGCCCGCACAAATTTATTCTCTCATTCTCTTTCGTTTCTCTTTTATCTTTCTTACTAGCCCTTCTTTTCCTTCTTCTTCTACTTCTTCTTATTCTTCTTTATCGTTGTTGTTGTTGTTGTTTGTTGTTGATGTTGTTGTGCTAATTCCTTTTCTTTCTAATCGGTAAATATGGTAGACGTCTGTACAATATTTTTCACTCGTCAACTACTTCTTATTATACTTTTATGTAACATACCGTTTAAAAGCATAAAGAAACACATTACGATAACCAGTCAATGAGAAACAGCAAATACTTGTCAATAAATACGAACGAAAATACTTAACAAGTCTTGTTCTGTTAAAAGTAAAAAATCAATAGTACTGGTAATATTTTAATTTTCTGTTACTTTTAACTTTCCATTTGATTACATTATTGTAAAATTTCAATAAAAGTCATCAGGATATAGGAAAATGATAGAGAAATATAGAATAAATTGAAATTTCCTTCAAGGAAACTTTGGCTGAATATGATCTCAGCGTACTTCAGCTTTCTTGTTATCATCCAAAAAATTCCTTAGAGTTTTCCATTCATACATAGCGAATATTTTCTATCGAAGGTTTCAACGAACGTATATCCTATCCAGCTGCCTTTCTCCATCTGTTTATAGAAGAGGAAAGGAAGGAATGACGGAGAGAGAGATAGAGAGAAATATAGAGAGAAATAAAAAGAGAAAGAAAGAGAAAGAGAAGAGTGGGGATTTCACAAAGACTGATGTAATTAAACGCGAAAGTCTTTGACGTGCCGACGAGACTAATCAATCATTTAACGACTTTAACAATATCCTCTTTGAGTTAGACTATTGGCTTCTTGAATTTGGTGAATCGTAATATACATCCGGGGTTTTACGTTTTTTTTTCATCTTCAAAATTTAAGGAGATAAGTTCACTAACTTCAAATTTTTTTACGTTTTTTTTTTCTTCAATAAATATTCATTCTTTTTTCTTTTACGTTTGATTCCTATCGTCAGTAAATACAAACTGTAACTTTTTATTCTTCTTTCACGATTTCTGCTATATTGTACAATAAATCTGAGGTAAGACTCGTTTATAGGGAAATTTCATTAACATTTTATAAAGAAAAAGAACAAGATTTAGGAGGCCAGAAATGGTGACGAAGAATCCAAGCGGAGTGAAATAAGAAAGATATAAAAAAAAAAGAAATAAAAAAGGAGAGAAAGAGAGAGAGAGAGAGAGAGAGAGAGAGAAAGAGAGATCATCATCAGGGGCTTTCCGAGCAGGAGCGAAGTTAGTGCAACGTCAGAGCATACCGCGAAAGATGTCTTCCTTTTTGCGAGAGACCGGTTTCCCTCCTTTCTTACCGGTCTATCTCATTCGCGCTTCTCAGCCATGCCAGGAGGTTTCTCATCCTTAGTTACCCATTCCGCACGCTCTTTCCTTTCGAATAGTCGAAAGATCATCGAATTAATCGCCCGTATAATCCGAAATTGTACACCCCAATTACGATCCTAACGACCGCATGCAGTTCTCTCTCCCTTCGATATATCTTTTCAATCTTCTATCATGAATTTCGCAATTTTTGAACGGATGACGACGAGATTTTATATGTAGACGTAAAATAACAAGAATATTTTCAAGGCCAACCAATCGACGTATCAAAAATAAATATATTAACGTTTAAAAATGTTTAGCTAGATGACATCGTTTGATCCTATCATGTTTTTGACTTTAATTATTTAAATGATTTCTTTTTCTTTTTTTTTCCTTTTTTTTTGTTTGAATGAAATCGCAATAAAGATAATAACGTCGCGTTATATTTTCGACATTCGTGGAACGAATTTCAATGTCAGGAGGTCTACGTTGGTTGAGGAGTGAAAACTGTGAGAGAAAAAGAGAAAGAGAAACGGAAAGAGGGAGAAAGAGAGAGAAATAGAAAGAGAGGAAAAGAGGGACGAGTTCCGTGCGTGCATGCGTGCCACGATTATTCGGGAGTCGTGCAAAAATATCAAGAAGAGCCAACGGCCGCTGGCTCCATGAAAGTGTACACAAACGGCCGATTCTGTCCGGCCATGTGCGAGTTGAAAGAGAAAAAGAGAGATAGAGAGAGATAGAAAGAAAGAAAGAGAAAGAGAAAGAGAGAGAGAGAGAGAGAGAGAGTGAGAGGGAGACAGGGAAAAGTGAGAAGGGGTATGGAAAAAGAAAAAATACAAGACAAAAAGAGTTAGAGAGAGAGAGAGAGGGAGAGCTAGTGATCTCTTCACAGACTGCGGGAGGTCCAGTAAAAAGAGTGAGTGAGGAACAGAATGAAAGAAAGAGAGAGACAGAAAGATAGATGGATAGATAAAGGATAGCGTGTGTATTCGTGGATCTTGAACTCGCTCGTACCGTTTAGAAATTTATTGTCTTTCCCTTATTTTATACAGAAACTTGAGTCGTTCTCAAGATGTAAGTCTCGAGACTCGTGAAATCGCACAACTCTTTCTGCTCTCTCTCTCTTTCTCTCTTACGTTCTTCAGTTTCAGAATTTTCGTTCGACGCGTGTTACCCATCGACGAGTTCTTTGATCTTTCCACGAAATAATAGGTCCGATAAACGCATATTTCCATCATCTTTTTTTTTCGTTACTTTTTGTTTCTTTTCTCTATGTTTTGATTCGTATCATGTCGAATATATATCTTGATAATGACGATAGAATTTGGGGGAGTTGAACGTTTGATGAAAATCAAATAATAATAGGAAAGTTTTAATTTGACCTTGATTTTCATGATAGTTTTAATTTAAATGATTTAAATGGGTTAAATGGGGTTGAAGAATAGTTTTTATCAGACTGTTTATAAAATGATAATAAATTGTTTTCAAACACAGTACATGGGTGTACTATATACAAAAAATATGAGACTACGTCAATTGTGGTCTCACGTAGCTTTCGATGAAATATTGTATAATAATATTTTTTCTAAATATACATATACTTTGTGTCTTTTTCTCATATATATAGATATACATATGTCACGTATATGTAGTATACTACATATGAATCGTGTATAAGCTATATTTATTTATAAACGTTTATCGCTTTATTTAGCGCCAACCGATAAGAGCCGATACGTGCGCGTGGAACTAGTTGCGAGGGCTAATAATTCCAGCTGTTGCCTGCAGTAAAACCAAACAGGTTCCTACGAGAAGATGGACGATGTATGTATTTACATATGTTTTGTATATACGTATGTATTTATATACATAGACTATCGTCTTACCATATATACGGTGTCTCGTTTCTCTCGATGTAACTCATCCCTCTTTGAAATAATGATAATAATAATCATCATCATCATCATCATCGTCGTGATCGTGATAATGATGATGATGACGATAATGATAATAATAATGATAATAGTGAAATGATTATGACGAAACGCGCGTGTCAGTTTAAAAAAAAAAAACTTCGAACGTGCGTGCTTGTTCTTCTACCCCTTTTCTTTTCTTTTGAATTTAATTCTTAATGAATGTATTTTTAATATATATATATTTGACGTTGTTTAGTTCTCGTATTTTGTCAAGATCATTATTACGACGAAGTCAAAGTTCAGTAACGTATTATGCCACTACTTCGTACACAATAATTTGCATATGGCGACATACAAGCCACCAGGATGTTAGGAATATCGAAAGGGTTCGCAGTTTCGTACGAAATTGTTCTATGCTACTACAAATTCAAACTACTCGCCATTCTCGAGCTCACAATCATGAACGTATAAAGGTATATATATATACATACTATACTTAATTTATAGTATATCTCGTAAAATATGATTAAACAATTTGGAGAAACAACTTTGTATAGATCGAAGAATTTATGTTTTTTTTTTTCAAGATGGCGCTGCGGAACATCGTTTCGGCTTGTTTCCGTAAAGTTTTCGCATTCGCTAATCTTTCATGAGCGCATGCTCGCGAAGACTCGCCGCCTTGTTTGACCAGCTGCGACTCTGTAATCCGTTGTATTGCACGAGGCTGCACCGACCGTTTATTTGTGCGCTCTCGCGCTCGTTCGTGTCTGCCGCCATGGACACGCCAGTGACGTATACGTCAAATCTAACCCATCCATAAATTCTCACGAGTAAATGTTCTCGTTCACGATAAAAAGGAAGAAGAGAAAGAAGAAGAAGAATAAGAAGAAGAAAAAAAGAAGAAGAAAAATTCTGGTGCATTGACACTAAACAGTCGACATTTTTGAATAACACTGGGTTTTCAGCTGTACAAATATTGTTTTCAAATATTCTTTTTTCTCTTATTACCATTATCGTATTTGTACCTATACGATCATTCCTCTTTTTTAATAATTTTATCTTCGATACGAAATATGAATATATTAAATAAAATATCGAGAAAGAAGTATGAAAAATTGTTACAAGGTGATCGGACAATCGTATACAGCCCTGATAGCAAAGGAACATTTAGGAAGAACGTGCGATATATGCGGCTAGCTAAATGCGCTCGGCGCACGTGCTATTTCGAGGCAAGGACCCAATTGTGCTCGTCGGCACGTTCTTTTTCATCGGCGTTTATGCTCCGTGATTCAATGCCGGGCCAATTTTTAACGCACGCGTGAGCCTCTTCACATTCTATATGTAAATTACACACATGATACATACATAGATGTATAAAGAGCATGTAATACTTTTCGCGATAAACACTCGTCAAATTCGTTTAGCTTTGCCCCATTAAATTTTTATTACCACGGTAGTTAACTTCTTTTTTTATGTAAGTGCATTTGAATCACCTAGTGTGACGGCCATATTGAATAAAGAATTCAACATAAAAATAACATTTACAATAATATCGTTCTGTAAATTAAACAATGTCGCTAAGAATAATACATTTGATATTGCTAAAAATACATATATTCACATTAAATCTTTTTGTTTATTAAATAAATTAAACTTCCAATACATTTTTTACAGAGATTTTTGGAAATACAGCTCCATTTTTAACGTTATCAATATTGATTTAGGATCAAATTAATAATAACATAACGATATATCAAAATATTATTTCTTAATGGGTTATAAAATATAGGAATGTTTATAAAATCAATTTTTTTGTTTTTGTTTTTTTGTTCTTTTGTCATGCATTTAATGAAATACAATTTATTAAATTTTTGCATTGGCTTCTTCCCGTTTACGGTCCCTTGCACAGTTGAGAAGAATTATCGCACGAAATTTGAAACGCGTGGCGCGAAATACGAAGCATATGTTTTCTCTCGCTCTCTCTCTCTTTGTTTCTTTCTCTCTTTTCTCGTAGAGTCACCGGGCTATGTTTCTAAATGCGTGCGGTGCACTCGCTATTTCGAGTAACATGGACCCAGTTGCGTCTCTCTCTATAACCGCTTTCTCGGCGCTATGCGAGAGTCTCGTCGAAAGGAAGAAAGAGAAGAAGAAGAAGAAGAAAAGAAAAAAACGAGAAGCTCACGAGCTTTTGCTCTCGAGTTCGGACTTTACCGGAAATCGGATATGTGGATCGACATCCGATTATAAAATGGCAGTTTCCGGTTCTATTCTCTTGTCTCTTCTATCAAATATTATCCTATCAAATATTTAGAAAGAAAATAAATAGGTTATACCAATTTATTTAATTTCCATTTTTGTAATGCAATTAATGAAGAAAAAGTATTAAATAAAAATGTAATAATTTGTTATAAATGAGGAAAAAAGTAATTATCATATAGATTAGTAATAATACTAAATTATGATGTAAATAAATTGTTAATAATTATCAAAAAGGATTATCGTATGAAATAATGAATAATTTAAATACTTATATGTAAAATTTTCTAATTTGTTGTATAATTAATGCAATCTAAAACAGCTGATGATATATGATGCAATTGATATTTATAATAGTATAAATGTTACGCCTGTCTTTATCGAAATTTTTGCCGTAAATTTTTTTACCTTATTCGACAAGAGCAGAGAATAATTAAAATGTAAATATATTCGTAAATATTTGTTATCGTCGAAAAGGATCAAGCGAATTTTACACGTGAAATAACTTCTGTGGTATCCTTGGCCGTGGTCACCGAGAACGTAACGAAACGTAGTTCGCGCTTCACCGAGTTATTTCAATATCAAAGATCGTATTATTAGCGTCTGACCCGATAACCGTACCTACTCCGCCAGAATTGTTTCTGCAACTCTGTGTTTACAGAGTGTTAGCCTCCGCATTACTAAACCAAATGTCAGATACCTTTTGATCGTCCAACGCGCTTTTCGTATTAACTATATTTTCGAATTCTTTTTAAGTAACCGAATTTTATATGGGAATTACAATTTCTTCGTAACATAAATATTTTCACGTATCTATTTCATAGTTAGAATATATAAAATTGTAAGTACAGTTTTTCGAGTTTGTGTGTTGTTATTTATAATTAAACAAAAAATAAACAAAAAAGAACAATATGGACTAACCAAGGACGATGGTTAAAAAATTAGTACTCTTTGATTTTTTCATTCGCATAATTTTTACTAGCACTCTTCACCAAGCTTGAAAGATTTAATTCTCGCATCAACGCACTCGCAAGAGAGTAAAAGTGTGTGTGTGTGTGCGTGTGAGAGAGAGAGAGAGAGAGAGAGAAATTCTTCGATGCATTTAGCCAACACAAATCTTCCACAAAATAAGACACTAATGGCCGTGCATCCACCCTCGCGTAAACGCAATTTTTCATGGGCGTTTTTCCACAAGGGCGACGAGTTGACGGCGATAAATGTGTCGCTCATCTCGATAGTCTTCTTTTTTCACTCTTTCTTCCCTTTTATTTTTTTCTCTCTCTTTCTCTCTCTTTTTTTTTTTTTTTTTTCGTTTCTTTAACGTCGTCGTTAACCTCCTTGCAAACGGATGTTTTAATTAGGTAGAAATGCCGAAGGGCAAGCCGTGAAAATAAATCGCACAGATTTATGTTTTGGCATATAACCGTTGATAGCTTACGAACGAGCCACGAGAAAAATGAATCATTAAATGGCGGCCAATAATGGCGTCAGTAATTTCTGATAATGGCGGCAAAATTAACCTATCTCAAGTTTACTAATCTTTTTAAAATGTATTTAATTTTTTTCGTTAAATCTCAACGTTTAAGATATTCCTTTATTCTTTCTTATCTCGCAAGATTTAGCAAATGTTTTGTAATAATTTACGTATATTGATAAAATGTACTGTATTATAAATAATAAGATAAGAATTTATGTATTATCGAGACTTAATCGTGACACGCGAATGAATCATTAATAAAGGCGATAGTAAGTGAATAAAAAGATTACTATAATCGAATAATTAAATTTAAAATATTATTAATTTAGGATGACAAAATTTTTAAAAATGAAACAATAAAATAGAGAGAAAACATAAAAATATAATAGAAAGGAAGGATTAAAGAGAAGAAAGAGAGGAAAAGAAAAATACAATTGTAAGTTTAGCTCGTGTTTCAACTTGGCGTTTAGCCTTGCTCTATGAACTAGGTCGACGCCGTGCAACATCGCCGACGACGCAGCAGTGCATTGACAGGGAGAAGGGTAGCTACCCCACCTAGTCGGACAACCCCTTATCCCCGCCCTACCCACTCACTTCAAAACACATTCTACCCTTTTCTCTTGCCCCACACTCTTGTGTTCTCTCTTATTTCAATCAGGGACGGAACCCAACTGGAATATCAAACTTATTGATCATAAAAGATTGCTTATTTATTTTTTCATTCTACAAATTTCACGACGTCATTTATTAAACATAACGTTTGATTTAGAATTTAAATCAATTTTAATCGAAAAATTAAATGTTAACACTTATTGATTTACGAAATGAGTTAGTCATTAATAATATATTCATTCGAAATGAAACACTTTTAGCAAATCATCTATAATTGAAATGATTAAAATTATTAATTAAATTGTGTAAAATAATATAACTAATACTAATGTTAAACATTAAAAACACATGAAGTACAAAAAAAATGTACAACAATTAATAGACTTCTTGCATACGAAGTTAATCCTTTCGTCTGTTTGGCGCCAGTAAAACTCTGCGGCCCTTTTCGTCGAGGATTCTTTGACGATGTGAAAGAGGATGAAGTGTAGAAAAGACAAGGATGGTAATAGTGAAACGCCAGAGGAGTGAGGGGAAGAAGGAAGGAAGGAAGGGTGGTCGGCGGTAGCGGCTTTGCCCTACTTGCAGCGCGCATGCACGCAATGCTTCTCGCGAGCAGCATGCTCTGGCTTACAAGGGTGGAATCGATTTCGACTCCCTCCCTCTCCACTCCCCCTTCATTGCTAGACGCTCACCACCCACGCGTCCAGAACCCGACATTCAACCTGCTCTAGCTTGCTAACTTACACGATAGAACCTAGCACAGCATTAATAGTCATTAACTATTTTAACCTTTTGTCTTCGTGTTTCTTTTCCTTTTTTATTTTTTATTTCTTTTTTCATCAAACTAAATAACAATTTTTTTGTTGCCTTTGAACTTTACAATAATATTTACGAGGCTAGATTTGTGTGTCAATTATAATGAATAATTTGTCTAGTTAAATGCTGATTGTTTGACAAAAGATCAAATCCGACAAATCGTAGTATAATCATTATTTCTTATCTTGACTTTGTGTACTTAAAAATCGTATCGTTAGATCGGAAAGCAAGGTACGTCAGAGTAGGTCGTCTAAAGTCACTCTTTCATGAGAAATCTTTTAGTCAAAGAATATCATCGTTCATTTCCGTTATCAGAATCGTATGTTTACTACGTAGAATAGATAGACAACATTTACCAGATTCGACATAATTTCTTATCGTATCTCCGATAACGTCCAATCCTGACATCTTCAAATATTCATCAAGATTTGTTTGAGTTTAAGAATGAGACCCGAAACTGTTACTTATTTTGTACGTTTTCTTTTCAGTCGTCAGCAAGAAGAAATATTTCGTATATTTGCTAATGGATAATTTAGATATCATGAAACATGATTTTGTAATATTAAACGCCGATATGACTGTTTAAGCATATCCCAAATATTTGCAAAGGATAATCGCTTAATTCTAAGATCCTATCCTCTTGGTTCAAACACAATTCTAGGGTGGAAACGATTTTGATAGGAAGTAAGGAATTCAAGTTCTAAATCTTTGGAATAGTAGGAAGGATCCTGATCATATCGCTAATCTTAGCATCGCTTAAAAGACGACAAAGATGACGACGACGAGGACAAGTTCCATTGTGTTTAACTTTGGCTTTGCTAGTAGTAGGAGTTGGAAATATTGGAAGTACTAGTAGTAGTAGTAGTAGTACTAGTAGTGGTGGTGGTGGTGGTGGTAGTGGTGGAGACGACGACGTTGACGACGACAACGACGACGGAGAATGCGGTGGCTGGTGGTGGCGTGGTGGTGCAGCAGCATCGATCTGATGGCCTAGTTACTAGGAGAGAGCGAGAGGAGAAGAAGGACAGACCTAGAGAGTGAAAGAGAGAAAGACAGAACGAGAGGAAGAGGAAGAGAGAAGGAGAGAGAGAGAGAGAGAGAGAGAGAGAGAGAGAGCGTTAGAGAAGCCCCAGTAGACATAGCGTCGGTTATGGCGGCCTTCGAGTTGATAGAGGCGACACGCTCGCCTAGCTGGTAACCATGGTGGTGGTATTAGTGGGGCTCTATTGGTGTATTGGTGGTTTCCTATAGAGCTGCTGGTGCAGAGTCTGGAACGAGAGAGGGAGAGTTTTGATGGTTGGAGGTTGTAGCCGGGATGCGAACCCTGGAGCGAGGGCAGGCATTGACCTAGATGCCCTCTCTCTACTTCTCATCCTTCTCTCTCTCTCTTTCTCTATTTCTATCCATCTATCTGCTTGCTTTCTCCACCTTCCTTCTCGTTCGACGGGCTCGACTAGGTCTCCTGACGAGACCCTGGCCCTGGACAAACTGCCTCGACTTCAGTCACGGTTCCTTCTTCCTCTTAACATATCACATTTCTCTCTCTCTCTCTCTCTCTCTCTCTCTCTCTCTATTTCTCTCTATTTCCCTCTATTTCTATCTCTCTCTCTTTCTATCATCTCTATTTCTCTCGTTATTGTAGTTGGGCTAGTAGAAGTAATTCGAATACGTTGGATCAGGATATCAGGAACTCAGCAGAGAGGTGTTCCTCTCCCTGTTATCCTACGGGATACGCCACAAGAGAAAGAGCAGCAAAGGGGTGAAGAAGAGTTCGTGCCAGACCTGGAGAGCAGTATTATTGATCGACCCTGAATCCACTTGCTTGTCCACGTTTCCGACTGCCCTCCTTCCTATTACTCCTGCAACTCTTCCTCCTCCACCCCTCTTCCCTTCTCTTTCTCTATCCCTTTTCAAGTGCTTAACTATTTGCCAAACTCTCTACCGAACGATTGACTAATCTTCTTTTAATGTAAAAAAAAAAAAAAAAACTGTGTTTGCCGATCGATCTACTTCGATTGAATACTCGAATTAGACCATTTCTATGACGAATGTTGGGAAAAGTTCTTCACTTGTGAATTATTATTACTAAGTGATAATTGACCAGCCTTAGAATTTGTTGAAATACGTGTAATATTAACCAATATGTACCAATTCATAAATTTTCGATAAGTAATTCTAATAAAATTGGAACCTATTTCAAATTTTGATTGATAGGAAAGTAAAAGCAAAATACTGTGGAAGGGTTCAATAAACGTTTTAAAGTGCAATTAGAACGTGCTCTGGACAATATCCCACAGGCACGCGTCAAACCGATCACGCGGATTCAATATCCGGTCTCTCTCAGTTTCTCTCTATGTGTCGATCTTAGTGTGTAGTGTGTGCATAATCGAGCCAAATGCACGCAGAATATGCATACCCGGAGTAGTAGGGAGCACGTGCCTCGGTTAACGTTCAGATACCGTCACGATGCTATTTCGTTTCGTGCATTCGAAGGGATAATCTCTGGGATTGGAAACGTGCGAGTTTAGTGAGGGACGCATTGCAGTTACTGACATATCTTTTGTCCTGGTTTTTATATTCGAACAATGTATTCTGATCTACTTGTTTCGACTCTATGAATCTATTATAATCCAAACGATTACGTTTCACGTTTCTGTTAAGCCAGGTTTTAAATATTATTACTATTATTATTATTATTATTATTATTATTATTATTATTATTATTATTATTATTATTATTATTATTATTATTATTATTATTATTATTATTATTATTATTATTATTATTATTATTATTATTATTATTATTATTATTATTATTATTATTTAAGTTGTCTAAAAGATTTTTGCTTTTTTAAATCATTTTCCTATTTATGCATTAGGTTGCCCAAAGGTATGGCGCCGATTTATATACTAAATGAGAAACAATTGGCACGAACTTTCCGAAAGTAAATCAATATATTTAAATGTCATACAGATAATAATCACTTTCGTTCGTTCATATATTCCTTAATACGTTTAATAGTTAATTAATTAAACTCCCAATTTAGTCATAGGTGCAGGGTTGCGATTGCTTCACAGTTTACTACAAAGCAATTATATTTTAAATTGGACGTTGAATTCTATTCGTATTATTGAATATAATCAATACACAGTGCGCATAGAGATACACCATTTTAACCGGATAAAATTCTAAATGATATATTAATACGTTTATTATCCCATCTTTGTTTATCAACGAATTTCAAATATAAAAATGCAAGGTTCTTTTGACGAGAAATTGAAAATCGTATATCAAATATCTTCGTTTTAGGGTCAAACGGTGATTTCTACGTATCAGAAATATTTTTATTGTTGGATAGAAGCTACGTTGGGATGTAGCTTGGTTATCTATATTCATGTACTGTACTATGCGGATGCACGATGCATCCGCTGTTGTTTGATTCGCAATGAACCTGAACGTATAGGATTGCAACTAACTGTCGATAAGCATGTGATATTTCCTTCGTATTTACATTGAATATAGGATCATCAGATTAAGCGATTGAAGTTGTATTGATAAATGTGGTACATATATGCAGATTTTGTACTTTTGATATACATGAGTAAATCCAACCGTTATAACATTTTTTTTAGATAGCAGATAATGAAAAATTAATTGTCATTATTTATGCAGTAAATAAACTCTATTCAAACTTCAATCTTCAAAATGTTAGCAAATAAATCGTACCAATATTTTTCATCATGTCTGTAAAATGGATTATCAGTAAACTCTGACGCAACCTAGCATTCAACTTGTTAATAGATACCATCACAATAATTGTATATGTAATAACATAAAAACATGATCAAAAGATTTCTTCCATATCTGATTTTACATTCAAAATCTGAACAAAACAATAACTCGGGAAAATAGGTAAAATCTAATTTTGAGAGTAGAAGATAATTGGAACACTCTCGATATTTTCAGAGGTCGAAAAGAGATCACGCGACGAGACTGTTCCTCTTTGCTACTCCTCCTCACCTCTCTTTCTCTCTCTCTCTCTCTCTCTTAACGTTAACAACAAGCAGGAAGTGCAATCTTGTGCCGTCCGGATCGCAAGTTTATATTTAAACGCGAGATAACGACGTTTCCATGCACTCGTAGTTCCTCGTGCGGTAACTTAGGTGGGCGTAGACGATGAATGAAATAGCGTTTTAGCGATAGTTGCGTCCGGTCGGACAGGTTAGCCAGTTACTTAGCTTTGCCTAGAGCTTGCCTAGTTTGTTAGTTGGCTAACTTCTTTCCAGAGGACTCACATAAGCACTCACTTTCGATTATCCTGAATGATTGTGTGTGTATGTACCTTTTTGCTCCTGGTCATTCGTAAATCTAGTTTCATAAATCGTTTCTAACACTTTCTCTTAATGTGTCGGTTAAATAGTTCTAATCGTTTACGATTATTCAAAATTTGTCGACTGACATGGCAATAGCAATGATAATAATTTTGTCTAATTTTGATTAATCTTTATGACTGACATGAAATAAATTAATTGAATGTAAAACACTGAATATGTGCTATTATTTTAACAATGTTTAGGATATAATGTAAATAATATTATTCTTTTTTACTATAATTATTTCTATGGTTTGTTATTATGCAATAATGATTTTATTTGATTTTATATGTATCTCATGTTCTCCTATCTCTTACAGTGATCAATTTTATTAATTAAATAATTTATCTCTCAACAGAAATGACTTAATAACATTAGAAAAAAAAAATACGTGTAGTCACCTGTTCAGTGACTTCATTGGACAAATAATTATATATGACCATTTTTATGGGGAAAAAACGGAGAAGAGAGAAAATACAAATATACGTTCGAAATAGGAAGAATTCTTGGAAAAGGGGGCTACTATTGTCAAAGCTAACCATCTGCCTGGGAAAAGTTTCAAGAATCGGTAGAATTCTGTTCTTGAAGTAAAGTCGAATCGAGCAGATGATTGAGTAAGGAAAGAAATGAATAGGGGGTGGAGAAGGTGTAGGGCGTTGAGGATCAAAGCAAAGACGAAGTTGACAAAGTTGACGAAGCATGGTTGGGAGAAAGGGAAAAAAGATGGGTAAACAAGAGATATCTCGAAGGGAACGCGCGCGCGTCCTGTTACTTTTTTGGGCCAACTTCGGTGTATTCGCCTTCAGTTGCGTAGAAAGTTGCGGACCCACTGCCCCTCCTTCTCCGCTGACCCATCGCCCCACCATTACCGAGAGCGACGATTCGCGCGCCCAACCACGGCCTCGTTTCAAGGCCCACCATAGTCGAATGGGTGGTGGGGGGCGATCGCGGCGCAGTTTCGGCAACTGCGTCACGCTACGCGGTACGATCGCGATTATCAGACAGACTTCTCTTTATCTTACGTTTTACTTTTTTTTTTAACGATTTTTGAGATCTTATCAAATTGACCATGATTATTTTTTTTTCGGGAATTTAAACTTTTTTTTTGTCTCTATTTTATTTGGTGTGCGTAATATTATTTATTTAAAAAAAAAAAAAAAAAAACAGTTAGTCGCATTCAGCGTGTTTCATCGGTAAGAATTGTTATATTTTTTTTTTTTAATATTTGTTTATTATTATTTTTTGTATGTCTTTTTATAAGGAATGTTCTTATACAACAAGTCGAACGAGAGTCATGTTACGTAAAACTTTCATTTTAATAGTATTACAAACATCATACAATTCCTTTCATTATTATGACCCGTTGAGTTGATATAGCAAACATCATTAGCAAAAAAGAGAAATACTTATATTTTACAAATGTAGTTAAAATTACGTTAAATTGGACACGATTCCAAGCAATATCGTCGTGTCTCACAATCAGTTAAAACCATAGGTTTTCGTGAGCAAAACAGTTGCTTAAAATTCGCATATGCATGACATGCGTGACACAATGCGTTGTCAGTAGTATCGGTTTCCGTTTACCTTTTTCTCTTTTTTGACAGAAATAATAGGTCACGGGTATGTTGTACACGCGAACGTAAGTCCTCTCATCGGGGTCGTTACGCTCGTTTCAACAGCGTTCAAAAAAATATTCAACGAGTTTCCTCATGAATGCGATAGAATTTGACAGACATTGAACTCGTATGATTCTGGTTGAGAACTTCTGAAAATTTCTATCGATAAAATGGTAAAATTGATTTAGGATTACTGTACATTAAGACCCAGTCAAGTAATAGTAACGAATTGGATTTATACGTCATTTTGATTGAGAACCACTGAAAATGTACTCTGATCTTCGCGTACTTCAAATATCAAGATTTATAGCACTCCGATTCTCTTTCTAATTGCATCGTTCTTCTCCTCCTGTTCCAGATACCTCAAGCCATAAACGGGCGACGATTGCATAAGGAACTTTATGAAAGGGATTATCGATGCGTGAGCGAGCACGCTATACTCGAACCCTTCCGCATGAGGAAGAGACAGCAGGAATCGGCGGAGGAGGAAGAGAATCATTTCATGATCTTTCGAAAATCGCGAGAATATTTTCATCGGCGTTCATAGTAAATACGCTGAGAACTACATAGCCGTATACATAATGCAACAAGAACGTTAACAAATAATATAAAAATATAACAATAACTCTAACTGCTTAGAGTTTATAAAATAAGTATCATCTGATCGTCCTTAAGTTTGAAATAGCATCGACACGTCGATACGAAACTCGGTGGTCTCGTCGGGTGTGCGTATCGATCGTCTCGTTGAAAGAGTAAAAAGAGAGAAAGAGAGAAAGAGAGAGAGAGAGAGAGAGAGAGAGAGAGAGAGAAGAAAAACAAGCAGAAGAAAAAGAAGAAGAGTAGGGTAGCTCTCTCTTTTCAAAGATCTCAGGAAGGAACGAGTACTTTTGGAGAGCAGGAGTTAAAAGACGCATTATATTGCTCATACGTACAACTAAAAAGGATAGAGAACGTAAAGGAGAAAGATAAGACAAAGATAGAGAAGAAGAGAGAAAAAGAGAGAGATAGACTCATTGAAACATCAACACTGCCTTCTTTCGTACGGCGAGAGACGAAAAAGAGAAATAGAAAGATAAGGACAAAGGTGGACTTCGTTACTTGTTTAAAAAATATTAAAAAAGAAAATAAAAGCTCACTTTTGTAGAGGTCACGTAAGTAAGAAAGAAGAGGACTCGTCACGGTGGCCAGCTTAGTGAGCGGTAACGTAGCGGTGCGTTACGATGAAACGTCGGGGGTGCTTGGTGCAGGGGGTGTCGTCCTGGCAGCGACGTCCAGGCTAGCCACGGCCGATCCACCGACATCCACCATGGACACCAGCGACTCGAGTATGGAAACAAGCAATGGCACCGGCAATACGACCGGTGTTGCTGTCCCAGGAACCGTTCCCGGGGTCAGTACGATCGCCTCCGTCGTTGCTAGCGCAGCGTCCTTGGGGGTGATCAAGGCCGAAGCGCCCGAACACCTGGCCGGGACATCGGCGACGGTATCAGCGGTCACTGGACCGGTTGGTACCGGAAGCGGTCTTTTTGCTGGGATAGCCAGCAGTAATAAGACATCCAGGCCGGACGATTGGCTCGCCACTGGTAGTCCTGGTTCACCTCCGGTAGCCCTACAGAGTCAGCATGTCGTATACACAACACCTCAACAACAGTTGCCCGATCCTCAACCTCCTGTAGCTCACTCGAGCCCTCTAGCCCATCAACAGCAGCAACCTGCCGCGAGCAACAACGGTTATGCGAGTCCGATGAGCACCAGCAGCTATGATCCCTATAGTCCCAACAGTAAGATAGGTGAGTTTAATTTGTTCTCTTAGATTTCAAGAACTCATTAAATCCTGTCTTTTCAATCTTAACATAAATCACCTTGACAATTATTTCGAACAGATTTTAATTTCGCGCTTCTGTATTTAAAATAAAACAGAGACTCTTAACGAAATGAACTTTGCGAAACTTTTGGGATACGAGTATCACCGTTCAGGATGATGATGTGACTTATATCGAATATCTTAACCTTATTTGGAAGTATATAATTTATTTTGACAATAGTCTTAGTCACGTGAATCGACCGTATTCGTTCAATTTTTTTCTTACTCTAGGTGAGATTAAAAAGAACGGTGGAGAGGATATTCTTTGGTCGATTAATATACAAAATCGCAAGTTGAGCTGGTTTCGAAAGAAGATGACGGGCGCGGTTCGTCGCGTCGCGTTGCGTAGCGTCGCGCCGTGCCGGCTCGTGAAATAAGAGTAATGACAGATCGTCGTTTCTCCGACAGCGATGATTAATCGAGGTCGTTGGAATCGGGCGAAACGAATTAAACGCGTTCAGGTTTAACGCTCCCTTAGCGTATTCTTCTTTCTTTCGTTCCGTGTTAAAACGCCGGCGAGCTAGACGCTCGTTAAAACGCTCGAGGACCGAGAATGTCCGCGTCAGCGCGATTAAATCAGACCGAACGCTGAGCTTTGATGCGGAGGCGGACAAGGAGAAGGAGAGGGGAAAGACAGAAGGAAAGAAAGAGAGAAAGAGAGAGAGCAACAGTTCGTTTCTGCCGACGCGTTTCGCCTTTATAATGCCGTTTTGATTAAAGTATTTCTTTGTAAGGGAAGGGAAACAGAGAGCTCACTGTGTTTCAGCAGTTGGCATCATCATGGATAGGTTCGAAAATTTTTCTCCTTCAAACTCTTGGATTCTTTTTTTCTTGTAAAAAGTTCTGTTCTTCATCGCCTTCTTCTTTTCTCAACTCTCTCCTCCTCCTCCTTAGAAATGTTTCATTAACCCTAATCTCTTTCTCCTCTCTCTCGCTTTTTGTAATCCATAGGTACATACCATCGATCGTTGCAATCTTAACTCAACCACGTAACGTTATTTATTTTGTTTCCTTTTTTTTCTTGGTTTTTCTTCTTTATTTTTCCTCTTAATTTTTTTTTTATCATTACCTTTCTCCATGAGATAGAGGGAAGCCATGATGTTCAACACTTTAAAGGATTCTCGCTATTCTCGCCACGTATCTCTCTTATCTACTACGTATACGTATTTATTTGTCTAACTAGTGACAAAAATTGGTTAACTTTTAAAAGAAAAAATATTAGTTTTCTTTTTTTTTGTTATAAAAAATTCGCGCTAAGCGTTATGCGTCTCACGTTCATATGTCACCTTTCATCTTCTTTTCGATTTTTCGGAGAGAAAATGTTAGAAAATAAAAAGAAATAAAATATATAAAGGATAAAAAATTTTACAAAGAATTGGAAATAAATAAATTTAAACGTTCAAACGTCATCATACAAGGAAACGAATTTCGCTTGTATTTCTCAAACTAAAATAAGATTTCTTATATCGTTTCGTCCACGTTTTCAAGAGGAAGCACGTTGATGTGTTCACCGATCTCTCTCTCTCTCTCTTCTTTTTGTACTCTCTACCGTGCCAGATGCAATTCTCGCGGCCTGGAATTTAAACCGAGACGTCGTCGTCGCGACGCCGAGGCACCAATTCGCCGCCACTATCCTCTATCTCAGCCCCCTTGCCCCACACCGCTCTTCTTTTCGACCGACCTCGATTCGTATATTCTTCTTCTTCTTCTTCTTCTTTTTCCTACTTCTATTTGTATAATTTTCCCCAAACAAATTCTTCTAAACTCTTCCGATTCAACTTTCTTGTGGCAAATGAGTATTAATTAATTTTATTTTTTTTATTTTTTCTGATAAACTTTTCAACAAATCTTCCTTTATTTCGTTGTCGAAAGTTCTCAAACACATCATTCCCAAATTCTCATCTTATCATAATCGTAAATATGTTTATTTACAAGAATTTTAATGTGGTGTTAGAATAAATTTGATAAATTTTTTTTCATTTTTGTTTTTCGAACTTCCTCTGTACTCTCATTCTCGAATTCGTGCGAGTTCTTACGCTAGTCGCATCGTCTAATCGTCGTCTTCCTTTTTCACTGCAAACTAAGCGGGCGTCACGCTAAATTCTCTATACCATTTTATTTTTTCTTTATATTTAAAAATAATCGCTTGTTGGTTCTTCTCTTGATTTTTAGTTTTCTTTTTAATTTTATTCCCCCTCTATTTGAAATTACTTCCTTTAGAACATACGCGTCGGTCATTGAATTTTAATAAAATTTTATATCGCAATATTAATTTTCAATCTTCCAATTGCGATACATAATTCGCAATAAAAATTTTTATCTATTTTCAAACCACAAATAGTTACATATATATATACAGTAAAATCTGTTTTTATGTGATTTTATTTCTGTGCGATTTTTTTTATGCAGTATATGAATTCCAACAGCATTGGCTCTACTGTAATGTTTTCTATCAATGCACATGTATATTTGCCCATAATTTTGAAAGTGGTCTAACAATAAGTAAAAATTTACAAAAAAAAATAAGTTTATCAGTTATTTCACACCACATTATTTTAAACTAAATTAATTCAATGTAATTTTCACGATATTGTCAAAAATGAATTGTTAGATAATGTTTGTTATTTCAATATATATAGAACTCATTTAGTATTCAAATATAATTATTTAAATATCTTGAAACAAAAGATATATAACTTAGACCACTTTCATAATTATGGTCACATATGTGCACTCCAAGACACTCTGTTCATTTTATTCCGTTCTTTGTCATTAATCGAAATGTAAACGAAAATACATCAACGTTATTATCATAAATTACTGCTCTCTTACATAACATCAGCGAAAAGGTTTTTACACTTTCAACGAAAATGATTTTACCGAAATGATTATTAAGAATAAAAATGTCAATGATAATGACATTATCAATAATTTGATAAATTATGAGGATGAACAAAAAAACTGGATTCTATGATAGTCAATAAAATATATGCAGGGATCCAGCTTTCCAACAAATTTGAAAAACATTTTTTTCAAATAGATACCAATACAGAAAAAAAAGTTTGGAGTTCCTAAAAGAGCTGCTGTCATGAATATCTAGCTATCTTGACATTTACAAACAACCGACCGTTGTCAAAAAAACTTATCATTGACTTTATGGTGAAAAAAAATATATCAATACAAATTTTATCTTCGAGAGACGAAAACGATTTAGAACCTAATTCATCACAAAAAGATGCGCGTTTTGAATTACGACGAGTAACAGGAAATTATTTACATATGTGCATTTTGAAAATTTTTCCATGTATAACAATGAGATATTAAATGTTTTTAAAATATATCCATATGTAATTTGATTATTTATTTTGTTTGAAAGCAATTCTCTCATATATTTCGTATATAATTGACGTATTTTCTAAGTGCGACTTTGTCTATGGGATCCCTCTTCACCGCGTGAACAATTTTTCTTTAATATGTTTTACAAGGTTATATGTAAGTATTTATAAAATTTTCAAATATTTTTTTATGCGGTTCCTATCTACCGCATAAAGCAGATTTAACTGTACATACACAGACAAATAAATACATATACTATCCACTCACACAAAATATGTTAATAATTATAAATCTGTGAACGGTTTTCACACATGCTTATCTCATCCTACTTGGCACATTTAATTCTCTCTAAGCACCCCTTTCGTACAACATCTCTTATCGTTCGAATGGATGTCATTGCATTGGCTGGTCGTTGTATTAGCATACACATAATATCGAACACACACATATATATAAGGGGACCAATCGTGTCGTAAATCATTATCGTTCCCCTCGTTCGAAGCGGAGAACGACGTTCCTGACCTATCCCTCTTGTTGAATTATTTTCCACAGTCATTGTATGTAAGTGTTTACATATGTCACAATATTTATTTATAAGAACTCGAGCAAACGATTACAAAATGAATTGTGGGACAACAGTTTCAAAGCTATTTCTTATTTCAAATAAAAAAATTATCATAATCAATTCGATAGTTTTTTTTTTTGTTAATAAATCAATAAATAATATTTAAAAATTTTATTTTAAAATAAACGACAATACTATTATTTGCACAGTATTTTTATTATTATTATTTTTTATCTAAACAACATTAATAATATTTTATCGTTTTTATCATAGTGTTAATACAACTTTATTTAAATATAAAATATTAAAAATCTGTGCAAAAAATGTATTAATAAAGCCAGAACTTTTAAAGAAAAATCGATGTAAACGTTAGTTCCGATTAAACGTAATATTAAATAAGAAGAAGGAGATAAGAAATAATACCGTAGATTATTTTCACCCTTCGACTATGATAATGAACTGTTGCTAAAATAGAACACAGTTGCTCTCGCGTAATACATGTGCATGACAATAGATGACGCATATACACGTAGCATATTCGAGTACGTAGAATGCGTACGCTATTAATATTTCAAAGTAAGGACGGAGAGACATGGTGAGGAGGGTCAGGAAAGAGATGAACAAGAGGAGGGAGAAAGGAAGGGAGGAGGGAAGCTTTTGCTGGCTCGTGCTCGAGCATCGAACCGTAAAGCTCTTTCCGTCAGGCTTTCTTTGAGCTAACTGACTCTCTCTCTCTCTCTCGCTCTCTTTATCTCTCTTTATCTATCTTTCTCTATCTTTCTCTATCTTTCTCTATCTTTCTTTATCTATTCGTCTATTTACAGGATGGCCCACTTAGCTTCCGTCACCTCGAACTTATAATTCATAGCACGTCTTAATTAAAATACTTTTCTCATGTCTATTATAGCGCAACAATAAAATTTAACAATATCTCGATTCAATAATACAATTAATTATAATATTTTTATCTGTTACACTTTTACAGATTAATAGGTAAATAATATATTTGTTTTTTTTTATTTATATCAAATAATAAAATTAATATATAAAGATTACCTTATTATCGTTGTAATTAATAATATTGCCCTAGAATTTGGTTAAATGATAAATAAAATTCTTCGAACTGAAAAAAATACGAATGGGAAATTTAATTAATTTCATTCTTTTTTTTTTGTATTTTAACACTCTGATGTAGGCAGAAATAATGCATACGTATGTAATAGTAGTAGATCTTCGTTTATTTCGAGGAGGAGAGGTTAATGCAGCCGATTCGGCGAGCGGACGTGACGTCACGAGGCCTTCTCTCTCTCTCTCTCTCTCTCTTTCTCTCTTTCTCTCGTTCACTCTCACCGCTAATAATTTTTCCTCTCCATTCGTCTCCCGCCTCTGTTCTTTATCTCTCTCTCTCTGTCTCTCTCTTTCTCTTTTATTCGCTTGCTCACTCACTCGGCAATTCCTGTCCACTTCCGTCAATCCAGCGACCGCGTGCACTACTGCCATACTGCGGTGCTGTTCAATGTTGCCGTTGGAATACCGGCTCGTTCTTTTACTCTCTTAGCCTTTTATTATTTTTCATTTTGACTCACTTTTTCTCTTTCATCTCGTAGAATTCTCGTTCCTCTAAGTTTTTTTTACTTTTTGTAACAAATTCTCAAAGTTTCGAGGTGAAGTCGCCATTTTATTCTTGACATTGCACTTCCATTATGTCTTCGTTTTTCTTACGACCGGTAATAATGACCTGTCTTCTTAGTTATCTTTATCACGATAATCTATCCTAGTGATTCCCTTAATATGAAATCCTAGTAAATATTAAATTATACGAATAGTTCACATGGTTATTAAAAGAGAATTATTCAATGTAGATTAAGTTAAGTATTACATGAGAATAATTATTTTTGTCTAGTTTTGAATTACTTATCAATCGACTCTTGACACTAATAACATCTATGAGTTTAAATTGTCGTTATTGAAAATAAATCTTAACCTAAATATGCCTGGGAAAAACTCTTTTTTTTATATTGTTTTAAGTATAATAGTTGATATGGCTCAAAAAAGAGAAATTTAAACATTATGAAGATATCCGTATTTTTGCAGTATTTTGCAGCATTAACTGCAGTGTTTCTTAATCAATGGATCACAATACTATTATAAATAAATGTATTAAGTCGCATTGAAAAGAAACATGTTAAAAGATATTTTAAATGTTACAAATAGTTAACATGATACAAATATGTCTACTACTTGATTTTAATTCTGCAAATCTATCCTCGATTCTCATACTATCTATGATAGAATAATAGCACAGGTTCATCGTTCCAGTCGTTGTCTTCTCTATGTAGAGACGAAAACTACGAAAACTCGTGACGACGACGACGAAGCTACAGGTACTCTCACTTGTTGCCACTCGATTGCTAGCAATTTTGTTCTCCGCCATGAATGCGCTCTCCCAGGGGAAACTCCGACAAAAATCGCTTCAGAGAAATCACGAGAACATAGTTCTGAATCGTGTCATTTCTAAACTTCTTTTTTACACGAATAGATAACTCTTTTTTAGGTTCTCTTATCCATATATATATATATATATAGATGCAACAAATACTAACACACACGATAGATAGGTATACATAAGAATGATATCCTATCATCTATGACGGCCCTATCGATCATGCGGGTATTATTAAGAAGAAGACTGCACGATACTCACGTCATGTTCTCTTACCCACATGATATCTTAACACGGTATTGTGTGGCAACGTATCCAAACCCATAGACACGTATCTAAATACACGTAAACCCATATCGCGAAATATCACTTTTGTGGCAATTAACGTCATCCGACCCACATAATGAATGCACGTGTACATATATATACCCATATATTTATAAATACCTATATATTTATAAATACCTATATATCAATTTTGCGTAGACATGGTACTTGATGCTAGAAGAAAAAAAGGTACTTAATATATGAGATGTGTAAAGATGATAAAACAACAGAGATAATAATCGAAATCTCTTTTTATGGAGACGTCGAGCCAAGATAACAAAGTGATTTTATCGGAAGCGAGCGCTGAGTTCAAAGAGGTTAATTAATGCGCGGTAGCGTCTCTTATCTCGCCTTCATGTTTAGTAGATCAAATCGCCACCTAGATGGCTACATGGCGTTTCGATCTGTTACAGAATTATGGAATATAATTTTTCAATAATTTTTTATCCCTCTTGTTATTTTATTTTTTATTTTATCTCTTTTTATCAAATTTTGTTTTTTATAATACAGTTTAAAGAAAAAATAATATAATATTATTTATTAACTTATCATCTGATTTAACATATATACATATTAAAAATTACATTTATGTGTTACTATTAATATTTATTATAATTATACGCGCTAATTGTATTATAGACATATATAACAAAATATTATTAACGCAGGTAACTGTTAAAAGACAAGAATAATCATGATAAAAATAATATTATCTAATAGGAATCTAAAGTATAAATGTACTCATCAAGAGACGAGAAAGAAACGTTCACATTTGTCAGTGCAAAAGTCGCGTGGGCAGGATGCAGATACGGCCTTGACTAGCAATGCGCGCACGACTGCGTTCTCTGGACGCGCATAGCTCGCAAATGCTCTTTACTCGTGAATAACAGTAGAGAGAGAGAGAGAGAGAGAGAGAGAGAGAGAGAGAGAGAAAAAGTTGATGCGTGTATAGTAGAAGACGAGGAAGAGTTAGAGTACTGGTAGTGATGATGATAATGATGATGATTATGATATTGGTGTTGGTGGGAGTAGAAGGAGAGTTTGTTCACTCACACGTGTACGTAATGTATTACGTGTCTTCAACACGCTCTTGAACACATGGTAGTATAGTACCCATCGAGAAGGATGCGAACGACGCACTATGCGTTGTGCTATGCTGTGCTATACTGTGCTGTACTATACTGTGTTGTGTTGTTCTGTTAGGGACGACAGACACACGAGGTTAATGACAATATGTCGGCTAGCACGAACCCTCCCACGCCTACCAACCACTGGCCCATATAATAATTATTGTCGCATGCAACGGACGAGCCCTTTCTGTATCCCCTTTCCCTTCTGTATCACCCACTCCTCATTCTTCGCGTCATCAACATGTCAGCAATCTACTATGCCTTTCTCACTGATCTCTCTTATTCCATCTATCGTACTATCATATACTTACTATTTTATTATTGCTAATTTAAAAAGGGTCATATTATATTAAAGAGAGATTGTATTAAGTATATCAAATACAAGTAATTATTTTAAATGGATGAAATGTTTTAGCAACGAACAATATACCCGTTATCACTTTTCACTGACCTCTCTTATCATATAACCACTATTTTATTATTGTTAATTTAAACAGTTCGTATTATATGAAATGTGTCAATCGTTCAAAATTATTTAAATTGGTATAAGATTTAATTTGCTTATGCTGCTCGATTTATAGTTTTATTTTATAACGTATAATTAATAAATTCTTGGAATATCTTGGAACGTCAACGATGGCGTCAATATTTTATCGGATCACGTAAAAAATAATATAACCGTATATATGATATTAATTTGATTTTTGTTTAATTGAAAAATTAATAAGAAGAATCGTCAAAAATTATAAATTTTGTATATTTAGAAGAACAGGAATGGTATCAAGAAAAAAAAATAAAAAATTTAATTTTTTATTTATATCTATAAATTACGAGTTCACATAAAAGCAGAGATTTATTTCTCACTTTCTTTCGTTTTTTGCTCTTTATTTTTTTCTTTTTTTTTTTTTCCTTGTTCTTTTTTAAATCAATTGTGACACACGAGAATCGTACTAAACGAAAGAAAAAAAAGCTCCCTCGGTTTTTACGCTCTTTTTCCTTTTTATCTTTCTGTAGCACTTTTACGAGCTTGATACACCCGCGCTCTTTTATGACGACATTCCGGCGACCTTTCGCTTACATTTCCTGTGCATTCGTTGTCCTTCCTATCGTTGCTTAGAGAAACGGAAAAGGATGAAGGAGGTGGAGGAGATGTTAGCAACGACGAAAAGAAAAAACTTAGAAAATTTTGCTAATATGTGGTTAGAGTTGAAATGGTACTCTACTTAATTCAAAAATATAAATTTTATTTTATAGAAATTTTCAATTTAACTTTATGGAAATTGGTATTTTGTATATAAGCTATTTACATATATTTTATTAGTATAGTATATACAGCAGATTTCAAAATATATTAGCATAACTTTAGAAGTGATTTCAGTAGATCAAAATAAGACGACAAATTCATATGCTCCATATGACCTTGTCCCCGAATTATAACTCTTTTTGGTCTTCCAAAAATTCATATTACTTTACTGATTCTATTCTTCAACTATTCACAATTATATTTTTTATCTCCTGTTGTTGGAAAATTCAAACAATGTCTGCTATTTTTGAGGTAATAAAACGATATGATAAGATATTTTTTTAAATATATGATAATATATATTATTTTACCATTTAATATAAATTATAATGTATATATGTGTATTTTTATTTTATTGTAAATAAGTAAACTTGGATCGATATTGAAATGAATGTCTTAAGAAAGTTGAATAAAATATAATATGTAATTTAAATATACATCTGCTCGTTAATTGGTGTCTAATTTATACATTTCGATAACACCTTCCAGTATCGAATTAATTACGTACGGAAGGAAAGTAAATAACAGACAGTTGTATGGGAAAACAAGTTGATGCTTATGCAAGTATATACATTACATATACATCATGTTCATATATATATGCATGTATATGCATACCTATACATATATGCAAGTGTAACGGGCTTATTAAAATCCCATTAAACGTCATTACATGGGAATATATGTATATACCTAGTGAAATAGTTAATGAATACTTAGAAAGGAGAAAATACTTTTTAATTTAACTTAACTCTTTCGAATTAACTTTGAGATAAATTTCAGATGAATCTAATTATACAATATACGTTAAATTTAATCTTTTAAGAACGGAACGCGTTATAGGAGTCACATGAGTGCGGTTAAACACCTATCTAAATAAACACACTCTCGTGCGTAATATGCATCTGTGTACAACTGATAATTTCTATGTATCCATATATGTATATACATACTTATTTTCTTTCGTCAGTTTTCTTATCAATAATTCTTTTTCCTTGATCCGCAATGTCTATGACCTTGACCCTGAAAAGAAATCTCGCCTTTTCGCAGTGCCATTTGGTTTCGCAATAACGAACAATTCTTATTAGTCAACGTACTTTATAAATAAGACCACGAAACAATATATAATTATACGAGAAAAATAAATTTTTAAAACTCTTTATAATATAGTTTATATTTAAATATACGTAGATACATTAAAAAACTGCGTATTTAAGAAAATAATTTTTTCTTACGAATAGAAATGAGATTAAAAATCGAAGAAAACAATGTTTTCGTGACGTTCGAAATTATTTTAATCTATTTTTTGTTTTTCTTTTCTTCTTTGTCAAATAAAATCTATAAAAATTGCGTTTGACATTGAAGTATGAGATGTTTAAAAATCCTTGAAATTAAGTTGTTATTTCCTTTTTTTATTATTTCTTTCTAAATAAAAAAAAAATACGTAAAAATTTTTCCTTTGAGTTTGAGACAAAATTTGATGCAAACTGTAAATAAAAACTCGTTTCATCCAATTGAAAGATATATATATTATTGTTATATCATCGTAAAAGAAAGAGAGAAAGAAAGAAAGAGAAGAAAAATTCACGCTCATCGACCGTGTATGACAGAAGCAAGACCGAAGAACACATCGAGTACATTCTATATTTAACAAAGCGACTGACTTATCAGGCTAGTTTTATCAAGCTGACTTCCAGATGAATTCGAACGTCTTCCTCCTCCTCCTCCTCCCACTCCTCCTTGTGTTTTATTCGTTGACTCGACGATGCACTTTCTCTCTGTTTCATTCTCTCTCTCTTTTCATCTTATTCCATGCCTTTGATCTCTCGTCTCAAAGTTACGTAATCGGACAACCAAGTTAACAGCCGTTGTTTGCATCTCTTCTTTTTTTTTCTTCATATTTTTTTTAATTTTATTTCTTTTTTATTTTGCATTTTTCTACATTCAACATTTCGTACTATCGCTTTCTCTATGAAGCAAAATTATTTTCTGCCTGTTTGTGCGAGATATAATAATAATAATAATTATTATTATTTTTTTTTTTTTTTTTTTTAATATTGTTTTAATTATCTCGATCAATATACCTGGATATAAATTATCGTTTTTATTTCTTTCGTATTTAATTTTTTGTTTCCTTTAAACAAGAACAAAAAATTATTTGCACGATCTCGCATAAAGGTATTCAAATGTTATTTATGTAGATGTTTCGTTATTCAAGAGAGTTTTTCTTTTTTTCTTCTTTTTTTTTTTTTTTTAATTATACGAGAAAGCTCGTTTCTATTGGATCTTCGAGTAATAAATTTGTATCTCTCTTGTAGACTCGTTTATTTTTTATCATTGAAGTGAAATATAAACTAGCGTGTTTCGATTGATCCGATATTTAAAAATAAATATTTTCATAACGATCCTTTATAAATTCGCTTAGCAAATACTAAAAATAAGTATCGAGTATTTTTGTGGTTCATCGTTCTCGTTAAAAAAACAAAAAGAAAATGGGAAAGGAAGGAAAAAAAATACGCCCAATAAAAAAAAAATTAAAAAAAATTAAAAAAACGTTAAATTTTGTCAATATATGAAAGCGAAAAAAACAAGGAAGACAGAACACGTTTCACGTAGTTGTGTTAATTGCACCAAAAGTGCGAATTTTTTGTTGTACGTTTAGTTAACCATCATTCCTTGTTTAACGCCATAAGTATACGTTAAGTCTAATATCAGTTATAATTTTTCAAAGGTTACATTTTTTTTTATTAATTTCATTAGGTCGAGCTGGCTAATAAGTAATTACTTTTAATATTAAATATACTCTCTGTATTATTTATTCTGACAAGAAAATTATTGAATAGCTTCCATATAAAAATCTACCATAAGTGTAGAATTATTAAATATTTTTTCAATAAAAATCTATACTCATTTGTATTTAATGTTTATACCTCTATTTAAATATTTCTATAAAACACAAGAAATTTTCGATATTAAAAAAAAATATTGTAGAAAGGGATTAGTTGACAAATTTCGTGTCTATCCTTTTTTTTATAAGTTTTCAAAAAAAAAAAAAAGTAAAAGTTAATTTGATCAAGAAATTAGAAATTGTTTCTAGGTCAGGCTCAAAACTTTTCAACCCACTCATATATATAGAGATAAAAAAAAATCGATAATTCACAAAGCAAAAAACGAAAATATTACTAACATATGAATTATTAAAAAATATCTTTATTACCTATGTTCCTATTAATTTCCAATATTTATTGATATATCATTTTATTGAAAAAATCATTCTCATATCTATCATTGATTCGTAAACTAAAAGTGTTACGTATAAGACAGCTTTAGCATACACAAACACACACACACACTCACACATGTATATATAAAGTCAACGTAGAAGTTGATGTAGGTCGTCGGTTTGTAATCAGTCAGTTGCTTCGTTTATCGTAGCTGTTATCTATCGTCGCTATCATCTGCACCGAGAGCGTGCATGACCCACATCGTGTGTTAATGTACGCCACGCTGCTGCCGGTGGCGGCCTTTTCCAAGTCTAAGCATCACGTTCAACAAACGTTCTATTCAAAATGGCGGACTCACACTATTATACGGTATCGTTCACGAAAAACAACAAAAAATACAATTTTTCTGATGATCGGTACAACATATTCGTGAGTGAGTTTCTACGTTGTATTTAATCTCATTAGAACGGTCCTTCCTCTCTCTTTACTCGCGGTGTTTCTTTTTCATCTATTATACTCTTTTCCCATTTTATACATTTTTTCTCAGCCCTCCCCTCCTTTTTTTTATCTTTATCGTTCTTCGTTGATAAGCTTAGAACAATTTTTATAGCCGCTTGACTTGACCTTTATACAATATAAAATTAAAACTATGAGTGTGTGTATATATGGATTGCCAAGAATTTTTATGATCGTTAAACTTGAACTTTCTGTAGTAAAATATTTGCAAATACGAGTTTACGAACTTTTAATAATTTTATATATTAAATTAATTTCTTTTTTTTTCGTATTTATCTGTAAAATCTTTATACTTTTCGTATAATAATTTTAAAAGTCGATCTATAAACTATTATCATTTTATACATTTTATTATTATTTTATTATTTTAATATAAACAAAAAGAGTTAAAATTAATATCCTAGTAATTTAATAATCCTAAAAAAAAGTCCTAAAAATGTCTTCGTTTTATTTCATATGTATTATAACTACGTGAAATAATTTTTGTATTTAATTTCCATCGAATGTATGTTAATTGAATGATTGATGAATGAGATACTATTAAAACGAAAGTCAAAATTCGATCTTCAATGTTTTTCTCTTCACTGAAATTTCATTTATTCCCCTACCTCGTCCTCACTCTTTCTCCCTTCCATACTCTTTCCCTTTCATTTTCGTTGCTGGTCCGATGATTCAGGAAAAAAAAATACCTGTGAACACATCCGTCACTGTGAAAAGATAAATCACACGTCTTTAAAAGACTCTTTCGAACTCTTCTCTCTTTCAAAGGCCTCTTTCCTCTTCATAAGATATCAGTATGCTTTACTAGTATGTAATCCAGTGTGTCCGTTTTGTATTCTCTTCTTTGATCGAAAAATGTCGATTTCTGAGAAGGACGTTCTTACCCTCTTTTCTTAGTTTTTTTCTTTTCCAATTTTTTTTTTCGTAAAACATCAAAAGAATTTTTTCAGGAAGATCTTCGATATATTTATTTGTACTGTTTATATCAGTTGATTCTCCCTTCTCTCAATTCTATATATATACACAATTTTTTTTTATATCTCACTTGTTAAAAAAAAGGACAAACATCAAAAACAATTTATTCATATCTTGCATTTATTTATATTTACTTGTTCATTTAATTTTATTTTATATATCAAATTTGTTCAATTTAATATTTTTACTTTTCATTTGTCGTATTACGTTATTTATTTATTTTTTTTTTCAATTTTCTAATTTACTTTGCAAAAAAATAAATGCAAACAATGTATTTTACGTTTATCATTTATTTCAATGCTTTTCTAATTTATTGCTTTATTTTTTTCTTTGCTTTTTCATAGTATAATTGCTCAGCTTTTTCAACTTAACTTTTCGTGACTGTAAAAATAAATAACTTTTCATTCTCTATACTAACATCTTCCAAGTGTAATTTCATATTGTAGTAGAATATTTGCAAGCTTTTATTTAAAAAAAGTAAGAGGTAAGAGAATCGTCCTACTTCCTCCGTCGCGAACTTATTTACGTCAAAACACGCGAGAATCCAGTACTTCCGGTAACAGGTAGATGTTGCTCAAAGATAGTAGAGGTTCCTGTAATAGACTGACTACTACCGGCATGATTATCGCGTGAAAGAGAAAACCGCAAGCACCGATCGATTTCGAAAGGCCTCCTACTGTAATTCAATTCTCCTTAACTTTGTTCATAAAAAAAAAGAAGAAACAACCCAAATTTTTATCCCATGAAAGAAATAATTTGACAAATTTTCGATCGTTTAAAATGAAATTAACAATTCTGTTTTTTCCTTTTTTTTTTTTTTGTTATGCATATATCATTACCGTGGATTTTTAAAAAATGTTAATCGAATTATTTTAAATTTCAAAAACAGAATCTTCTTTGAATACATTAGTCTCGATCCAATTAATTTGTTCTATCGATGATATCGATAAGACACGTTCTCTTGACGTTGACTAAACTGCACTACTCGCTATTAATACTCCCTGACCGTCTTGAACTGAAAATAACATGGCAATAACCAACCGAGATACATACTCGAACGATTTCCTTCGAGATCTGGGTCGACGCACCGTATCTTCTAATTTGTACATTTCAAGTTTTTATTTTACAACAAAATTTCATACCCAAGTATAATGATCGATTGAAAATATCATTTTTTAAATAATTTACAATTTTTCTACAATTAACGATTACATTTATTATATGTAATTTATTAAATATTTAAACATTTAAGTTGCTATGAAATTTTTAAATTATAAACGCTTGTATTGCGCGCCAAAAAAACTTATAATGGCCGATTGTAGAGCCATGATTAAAAAAATGTCTCTCGATGCGATTACATTTGTCCAAATTTCTTCAAAATCATAAAAATAATGTCGTTCGAATTACTTGGAAATTTTCAACGAAAAATCGTGAATTTCTTTCGCGTTCTAAAATTGTTGAGAATATAAAAATAAACATTGCATCAGTTATTTGATCACGCATCGATCTAACATTTTTATCTTTACGATTGTGAAGTCCGTTGATATATTGCCCTGTAATTTATCTCTTTCTCTCTCTCTTTCTTTTTTCTTTTGAGAAAAAGAAATGATAAAAAAAAGAAAAAGAAATACACTAACTCATATATAATATCACTGTATATAATATTTCTCGTAGAAAAATACCTGAATGAGAGTATTCGTGAAAACCAACAACTGCAATAAAAAACATATGTTAGAGTTCGACGGCCCATGAGTTGTCACTATATTTTCTTACTGTCACTGATAACGCACACCTATTCATTTACGTATTCGCGCATTATCTTACATATTCACACACATAAACACACATATATTACATACATATAATCGTAAAATGTACAAAATGGACTTGGATGAACGACGATAAATTCACAACAAAATTTTGTTACTTCGTTTTGTTAAATTCTAATGCTTACATTCATTTTTACATATGTATCATATTATCCATGTACAGTGCCGAATAAAAATATTCGCTCAGACTACTTTTTTGTAGACACTGTTTTTTTTTTTTAATATATGATCTTGTCGATTCGAAAATATAAATATAATATATTATAATTTATGGAAATTAAATCGATATAAAATAGCAAAAAATTAAATGACAAACAGTTAAAGACAAGTTTTTAACTAGAAACAACTTTTCAGTCATTATAAGTTCTTTTTTTTTTTTACATCAATTTAATCTCCATATCTATAACAATATGTTATACTCAAATTTTAGATTAGAAAAAAGTATATTTAAAAAAATAATATTAATAAGTATAATAAAATAAAACAAAAAAATCATACTTTAAACAAATTTACATAATACGTTATAGGAAAATATAATCAATATTTTAATACACACGATGATTTATATAAATTTAGTTAATACTTTGAGTTATACTATATCATATTAAAGACACCATTTTGTATATTTTGTATTCAGAATATACACAATGTTAAAAATGGGTGGTAATTTATTTTAGCCATTTTTAAGAAAATGTTCATCCAATCCGTGCATATATATATATATTTATAAATGTATGGATTATAGTAAAGAAGATTATGGAGAACAATGTATGTATGCATAATGTAAACACAGGATAGAAATGCATCGAAGGGGGTTTCTTCTCTCTCTCTTTCTCAAGGATTTGGGTCACGTCACCACGCTTAACTCATTTCGAGTTTGCCTGGAAAGGCTCACGAGCGTTGTCGACGCACCTTGCCTTACTTTACCTGCGCTTTATCGCGATTCGTTTTATCAGGGTCAGATAAGAAACAACACAACTCAGATGTACATATGTATTTATGTATATGTGAACGTTAACTTGTAACATGGCAAGCATGTATAACGAACACGTAGACCATAAAATCGTTTGTAATACAAATACATATTCATATATACTTGTATACTTACTTGTATATACTTATATTAAATATTATTATTATTTAATATAATTATATTTAATTAATTATTATATTTCATTGTATATATTTATATTAAATATATTACATATTTAAATATATTTTAGTACATTACATTACATATATTAAGTATATACAGTATATATAGAAATTTGCCTATATACCCATATAAATCGTATAGCCTTGGATCATATGTACCAATCAATTTACACACGAGAATCTTCACGAAACATTAGTATACACGCTCGATGCTCTGATTAATCGATCAAACTATAAAATCAGTTTAACCTTCTGAACTTGTGTGTATTTGTGCGGTATCTGTGGTATGAGTATTTGTCTGTGTGCGTATGTGTGCCTGTGCATGGAAAATTAAATAATCGAAATATTTATAGGCTATAGATCTTATCAAGGAATGCAATAAATCTAAACATATCTCATTTGATTGTACTTTAAAATTAATCATGAAATTCCTCTATCGAATATAATAAAATATATTTTCATTGGCAGTTAGAGTTCGGATAAAATTTTGTAAGAATTTTAAATGTACATATATAAAAAATATCGACGTTGATTATCGACTAATTACTAAATTTAACGTGTTTTATTACATGGGTTTACGTTTCCTTTTTTTTTTTTACATTTTTTTATTCTTTTTAAATTATATCAAATTAAACCAAATAATAAAATTAATTAAACACAGTCAAGATATCATTTCGTAATTTTTATTTTTCAAAAGATTACCGATGCGTACTTTAATTTTATGCTTATAAAAATAAATGGATTATAACATGGTATTATAATTATACCAATGACTATTACAATCTATCCAAAACTAATATTCGAAATAAAAACTAAGTCAGTTTTTTTCAATCTTAAATTTAAATTAAATAAAAATTTACAATGTACATTCATGAAATTTCAAATCATCGAAAATACGTGTAATTTTCTTCATAACTTGGCCCAATCTTATATTTGACGTTGTTGTTGAATCTTATACTATGAATTTCGAAACGAATAAGAGTTTCATTCGTGTTGCAACTTACTTGGCATAATCTATTATCTTTTTCCAAAGGGGAAAATAAAAAGAAATCGAACGACAACGCGATAATTTATATCGAGCTCACACTAATTTCCTTCGTTATTATCGACACGGATAAAAAGACTACGATGAATAAGGAATGGTTATCGTATTTTTGTCTTTTTAATATATATATTTGCAAGACTTATAATTCTGTTTCTCTCTCTTTCTCTCGATATTGGACTTTTATTCTTATAAATGGTATATTTCTCAACCCCTTTCCCTCCCACCATCAAACATAACGTCACAGCTTAAACAAAGCTGAATCGTAGTTATAGGAAAATCGCTAACGAGTAGAGAAATATTTTTCATTTTAAATATCGGGTGTACCTATACCATCAAACACTATCATCCCAAAAATATTTTCATTATTCGTGGATTTATGTCGGAAAAGAAAAAAAAGAAAAAGAAAAAATATGCGAAAATATTTAAAAATATTAAACAATTTCTTTAGAGATACACATAATCTTGAAAAGACATTTTTCTTGAGGAAATATTTTTTTACAAGATTTTAACATAATCGTGCATACATATTCAATGCTCGTGAAAAACGTAATGCGTATGCACGTGCATTTATATGTAAACATTGCTGTGATTTAATACTCTCCTGTTTATTGAAACAAATTTAATATAAATATAAACAATCAAAGATCATCGACCAAGTAATGTTCGTTGACTCTAAGAAGTGAAAATAACGTGTTCTACTTAAAGTAAAATTATTCGTTTTGACTTGTAAACAGTTCTTTATTTTTATTCATTAATTTCTAATCGTCTTTGTAATTTACAATTATTATTTCTACTTAAAAATTCCTTTATATCGAGAACGTTGTATTTACGCACAAATGCTGTATATGTTTGTACGCATGTGCATCCGTGTTGAATAATTTCCTGTGCTTAAAATAGATAGAGTAGAATAGAATAGAATACAAATACGTATATATAAATTAGAGATAGCAAATTTGCACTTCTTTATTTTTACTCTCTTTCTCTCTCTCTCTCTCTCTCTCTCTCTCTCTTTCCTTTCATTTTCTATCATTCGATGTAAACATAAAGTATGTATTTTAAATTAGAATTGCATATATGAACGAAGTAACGATACAGCATGCGCCACCTGTAGTATCCTTTCTAAAGACCTATTTCAGTACTTATCATGAACTATAGGTGGCACCACTGTTATCTTAGTGCATCTTTTCTACGTCGCAAAAAATGTTAGTCATTATTTTCGGCTATTCTCCCCCATTTCGTAAAATTGTTACAAATTGCTTTCTCTCTAATATCGTCGTGCTTAGTCGAATGTGTATTTTCATTGCGACGCAACGATGTAATCTCAGTTTTTATCTCTTTATGCATTGCTATTTTAATGTCTTTACAAGTATCAATCATTATTTATTTTTAAAAATTGCAACATTCTATTCAAGTCTTTATAGTATTACATATTTATTAAATATGTTTAGGTTATACGAAAGTAAATTTCGTAGATGATTAAGTCTACTTAGACTAAGACTTGTTAATCTTAATTTGTAGCAAAAATGTACAGAAAAGGTTAATAAATGTGACAACTTTGGCAAAAAAAAATAGAAATCTGAACAAAATTCTATAAATTTTAGAATATTTCATTGTCTATTTGCAATTGCCCAGTAACAACGATTCAGCTTTGTTTTAGCTCTGACGTCAAGCGCAGCACTTACAATAAAACAAATATACCGGTATACAAATTAATAATATTCGAAGAGGAAACACATTTCAAACAATTTAAAAATAGAATCGTTAGAGAAAATTCTAATACTTGTGCTACTTCAACTTATAGAAAAGCAACAATTATATGTACTTATAAATACGATTGAGAGTTCATAAGACTTGCGTAAATACAGGTGTTTGTTGTCTATGCAGGAGGTGATAGTGATGGCGGTTGTTGCGGTGGTAGTGGTAGCGGTGGTAGCGGTAAAGCGGCAAGAAGGGTAGGAGTAGGGGAGAGGGTGGAGAGGGGTTGGTGTAAGCGAGTAAAAGGGAGAAAGGACGCTCATCGATACGAGAGTTACTGCGTGACACGGTCGCGAGCGTGCCACTGCTCGTGACACTGACATTAGAAGCAGGTTGGAACGTTAGAAGTCGAGAATGACGGAAAACAATCTTCTTCTCATCTTCCCTCTCCTATTATTCCCTTCTTTTTCTTCTTCAGTACTCTCTCCTCCTCCTCCTCCTCCTCTTCCTCCTCCTCCTCCTCCTCCTCCTGTTTATTCTCATTTTTCCTTCTATAACTCGTCGGTTTACGAGGACACGAGAACGTACTGGTAAAAGTATGAAACTACGTGGTTCTCTCGTTCAACCAGTTTTTAGTTGGCCTCGCAAGACCCTTACACTGTGCGAGGATACACCGGGATTGCATTTATCCTTAGAGACTATCTTCTCACTCTTCTTCAATTCTTATTTCTTAATCCTTTCCTTTCATCCTTTCACAAGGAAACCCTTTTTTATATCTCGATATCTTTCTATTTATATCTTTATTTAACTTCTATTTGTTGTTATGATAATCGTATAGCTTTATTTTATTAGTTTTGCTGAATTTCATAGGTTGTTTTTTCATCGAAATGTTGGAATTCGACTGGTTCATTCCCCTATAAAAAAAAGTCATACGATTGATTTTTTATTCATAGAATTATTTACAGTTACTATTTTGAATATTAATAGAAGAATATTTAATATTAATAGAAGAAGATATGTTTTAGTATGTTTATTTAATGTTTTTTTTTTCAACTCTAACACTCGCGGGATCCATGGAAAGTTAACTAAAGTTAGCTAACTTTCGTACGCGTTAACGCAAGAACTAAAACGGCGTTAAACTTGTACGGGGGAAAAGGAAGATCGATCGTCAGACTAATTCGAGAGTCGAGGTCAAAATAATATAGAACGTATCGTATCGGACTTATACATATATATATATATATATATACATATGTGTACATGAATGTGTGTGTCAGTGTATGTTGTATCCTTTGCGAATAAGGTTCGATGGACGCGAATTGCTCACGTGCGAATGAACGGCGATAACGTCTACTGTGTTAGCCTAACGATAATACTGCGGAATTGTCATTAATGATTATTGAAAACTTTCGATCGTTTTCTTTTTATTTTTTCTAAATTTCATTCTTACAATCTTTTTACATTTTTACCTATCTTTATCCGTGTTTTGCGATTTGATTCTGAAGAATATTGCGATAATCCTAAATTTGAGTCAACAATTCGTTGATCTTACCCTATCACGTGACCTCAATCGAATTTTGCAGATATCTGTTATTTATCTTTATTACTTTAATTTATTATATACATATATTTTTTTATTATTGTTATTACTATTTAGATTTTTGTCCACCCATTGGTCTTTTTATTCGAAGAAATAAATTGATAAGATCTTAGGTATTTTGATCACGTATTCAAATTACGGGACCAAATTTGGGATGGTCGAACTTTGGTGGACTTTGTCGAAGAAAATATATATACCTATATGTATGTATATGTGTAAGGTTGGGGAGGGGGGAGTAAAGAAAAGAAGGGAGTTGAGAGGGGGTGGATGGGTTGCTTGTAGGGGTGGTAAGTCTGGCACTGATACATAGACGAGGACAATGCTCCATTTCAAGGATATCCACTCTCTTCTCGATCGTATAAGAAGGAGAAACGAGAAGACTCAGAAGGAGGAAAAGGAAGAGGAGGAAAAAGTTGTGTAGAGGAGAGATAGGATGAGAAGAAGGAGAAACTTATATTATACACATTTCGATTCGCGTTGCACATTAGCTCGTAACGCGTGCCGGCAATATGGCTACTGAAGAAAATGCTATCGACATAATCTGGAAATGTAAGCTTATACAAATCTGAAAAGTTATTTTATTTTATAATAAATGAAAAATCATCGTTTCATTAGGATCGATTTATTTTTTATGGAAAGAACAGTTTAAGTACATATTTTTTTATTGAAGAAAATAAAAAAAAATATATATATATATAAGTGGGACGAGCGCCTCCATGCCAAACTCATTGGGCATTCGTGAGAAGGAGTAGTCTATAAGCCCTGGATAGCTCAGTTGGTTAAAAAGAGCAGTTGCCCGGAAAGGGAGAAAGATCCATGGTTCGAGTCTCCCGGGGTTTTCCAGTCCGTCCAGCGGTCCAGTTTTTTTTCACGAATCCCACATATATATAATATTTCTCAATTCATATATTTTATTTTGGCAGGAAAGTACATTAAAATATGATAATTTAAAATGTAAAATAAATAATTTATCGTATTATAGATATTTATCGCAAAAATGAACGTTAGTAGTCAGTAGTTGATTTCCTTCAATAATATTTTGATTTTCTCATTTCGAATCGCAATAAAAAAAAATAATATCCTTACCTATCGATTAAAATATAAAAAGAAAAGTTCTGTTTGTTAATATAAATGTTAATAAAATATATATTTGTTCAATCTAACAATGACAATCTACTTATATATATATATATTTATATGACAGTTCAAAGATAAATAAAGATATAAAAGATCGTTAAGAAAAAGATAACTTTGATCGACGTGTTATAATGAGTTTAAGCTGACTCGCTTACGTCGCGCGGAAGAGAGAAAGATAAAATTAAATTGCAAATGTATTCTCTCTCTCGTGGGAACAGCCTCCGTTCATGGCACACCACATACTCTCCCCATTCGTGTGTTGTGTTGCTGTTTGTGCCATGTTCCTTCGCTAACGCACCTTTTATAATTCCCTTCGCGAATCGGCTGAATGGCGGCCGATCGTAATCGTAGACTCTCGAACGTTTGGAATTCGCGCGCATTTTCGCACGCCATGTGTAAGTATATATCTATAACTCTCCTTCTACTTTTTCTATAACTCCTCCTTCAGCTCCTACCGAAACCCTCCTCTTCTTGAAATCCCAACGAATCGACATAAAACTCCATTTCGTGGATTATGGCGGCGGCAGCATTGTAACTGCTTCAGACGAATTTATGTTCGTGGAAAATATCCTAACGTTTTCTTTTGTTTTTTTTTGTTGTCTTTTCCTTTAACGTTTCTCACGCCTTTTTTTCTGTACTATTACGAATATTTATTCTTTTTTTTTGTGTTAATTTTCTATTCTTCCACCGTGTGTTCTTGAAATATTTTCACGCTTGTCATTTATTATTTCGAATAAAAGTATCGGTAATGGCTGATTATTTTTTTCTTTTTTTTTTTGCACATGATTGTCATCTTTCGAGATAGAATTTATTCGATATTGAAAGTCATGCTTATTACATTCGTATCGAGTAATTTAATTGGTTTTTTTTATGCGAAAGAAATTTATTCTTCTTATATATTCAACTGTAAATCTTTGATTGTCATTAATGATATTATAGTTTTTTTTGTATTGTCTATATTATCAAGTGTTCTTGCTGTTTTTTTTTCTACTGCGTCAATGCAAGTTTAAATGCACTAGATCAGTTAAATTTTATTTATTCTAATATTAAAAATGGCTGTTCTCACTTCAACGTTTGCATGAATGAAGATCAACGATAAGTAATCTGTTTTTTTTTGTCATTTGTAAATGTAACAATAACCAAAATTCATCGAAAACTTTCAGGACAATATTGGGACAATGGCTTAACAGTGACTGTACAACCGTAATAGAAGTAAAACCACAAATACCACATAATGCGTAAACACTTTATAGTACAGTCAACAAAATGTATCATTAAATTGAGGACCATTTCTGACTCATTTTTATTTATGATTTGCTTACAAGCCAAAACGTTTAACTCCATTTAATTTCAGCGTAGTTTTGGAAATTTTATTGTCCAATTATTTGATTAATTTTCAACTCGATAGTATTTAAATTAAATTTCTTGTATTATTAGACAAAAAATTACTGAATAATAAAAATTCTTGTGGCAATTAAATAATGAATGAAGTGATAATGTATGTAACATTATCAATTTGTTTTACTGTTTGATACCTGAAATTAATGGTTATAGCAAATGAATGGATTCATATATGACTATAATATTCTAAAGTATCTTTATATTTATAACAAAAATACTCTCACACACACAATGTTGTATTTCCACAATATGAAAATCCTCATTGTAACTTCATCAATTTCTTCTACATTTCATTTCGTTGAATAAATCGATTTTACAAATTAACAGCTAATATATAACTGTAATATTACAAAATTTCTTGATATTTAACAAATATGAATTAACAATACTATAGTTTACGTATACCCAATACCAAAAGTCTCGTTATAACTTTATCAATTTGTTCTACATTTCATTTCGTTGAATAAATCGATTTTACAAATTAACAGTTAATATATAACTCTCTATAATATTACCAAATTTCTTGATATTTAACAAATATGAATTAACAATACTATAGTTTACGTATACCCAATACCAAAAGTCTCGTTATAACTTTATCAATTTATTCTACATTTCATTTCGTTGAATAAATCGATTTTACAAATTAACAGTTAATATATAACTCTCTATAATATTACAAAATTTCTTGATATTTAATAAATATGAATTCACAATACTATAGTTTACATATACCCAATATCAAAAGTCTCGTCATAACTTCATCAATTAGTTCGTCAAATTAGTCGATATTGCAAATTAACAGTTCATAAATAACTACAATATTGCAAAAATTGTTTTTGTCATATTTGGCAAACGAAAAAGTTCACAATATCATAATTTACATATACCCAATATCAAAAGTTTCGTTACATCATTGCAATAAAAGACTCGATTGTAGATCGTACATAAAAGAGAATCGAGAAGGTAGAGAGAATTACTGGTCTAGGAGAACAGAGAACAAGGAGTATAAAATAGCAAGTGAGAAAAAGAAAAAGAAAGAGAGAGAGAGAGAGAGAGAGAGAAACGACTTAAACGTAACCAACGAAGGCAGCCAAGTGTGGGAAAGTGAGGGAGCTGGCCTCGAACTCAGAGACCTCAACCTTCTCTCTACTGCCTAGCCTGGAAGTAGCAGCAGCAATTGTAGTGTAGTAGTACTAGTAATGTAGTAGTTGTTGCAAGAGCAGTAGCTTGATCTTACGTGTTCTCCTTCTTCTTTTCTTCTTCCTTCACCTTTTCTTCTTCATTTCCATCTTTTTCTTTTCCCTCATCTTCCATTCCATCGAGCTGAGAGTGGTCTAACTGGCTCTGGTCAAGCCCCCTTTTCAGAGGAGGCCATGATAGGTAGAAGGTACATAACCTCTCATACTTTTGCATTGAGCATTACAATCGAACTTATCGTCCTTTAAATCTCTTAGAAATAAAACATTTGTTCCAGGTTGATCGAACGAATACCTTAACAAATTATCTCTTAGAAAATTTGTTACATTTTTCTTTTTTTACTTTTTTTCAGGAGTTTTCACTTTTATAACAATAACTTCATAAATTTTATCATGTAGTTTGGAAAGGATTTCTACGTTAATCGTTGTATTTTTTTTCTCCTTCTTTCTTTCCGATATTTTTTTTTGTTTTTTTTTTAAATAATAATAGTAATAAAATTTATAGTATAATATTATAAATATATAAATTAAATATTATAATATTATACATTTTATTATATGGACCACTTCTAACGAAATGAGGAAAAATCACAATATTATAGGTTTCTACTTTATTGGTGTAACATTTATCTTAAAAATTAGGATTTTTTCTTTTATTTAAATGTTACATCGTTGGTATTTAGTTTATCGAGAAATTTTTGTTGAAAACAATGATCATTTTACAAATTGCATCTTATGTTAGAATATTAGGATATCAGGCACGTACATCGATCCTATTACAAGTAATACGAAACCATCATATTTGAATAGCGCGATAAGCTTAAGAAAGTGTCATCTCTGCTCGAACTGCTTAATAACGCGAATAATATCAGTTTTCTTCGCGTCTGCGATCTTTGATCCCGAGAGATAGACATCTTTTAAGATTTAACTCTATGCTGCTTCTATTCTCATCTAAACTAAACGTCATTGGTTTCCACATAATTTTGCATATTGTGCATATTTCTTCAACATAACGGATCATCATCCTCTTAATTATTCGATTATCTTAGAAAAATTTTCTTTGGTATGATAATTGGCTTGAATTTTTCTTCTCATTGCCACATATTATTGTTTTATCCTCTGTTGAAATTATAGATTTAAGAATATAAAAAAGTACATTGATGTAACACTGTATCTTTTAAATATTTATTTCATTTTATCAGTTAATATACGAAGTTTATCAATTTATATCTTTTTTTTTAAGTGTAAGTTTTTTTTTTAATCGTATTTAAATTATAATTTTTGTAATATGAGTGATTTAATCAGTGTTATGATCTAATGACGATTATTATTTGTCATTTGAAAAAGTAATTCTTGTCTCTTTCGCATATTTACATAAATAATATTGATAAAAAATATGAATCATGTGTTGAACATTTTCTTAATTCGAAAATACTAGGCTTGTTGACCAAAAAATGGTTATAAAAAAATTAATTAATTGTTATAAAAAAGGAATAATTATGGAATTGTTTTTTAATTGAATTTCTAAGATAGCGTGTTTTTTTTCCTTCTATGTAAAAAAAATAAATGAGTAATTTTATTTGACACATGTTTTTTATTCGGAATGCGAAAAAAATTAGGTTACAAAGGTTCAAACTTGTGATTGCATATGTAGAAATAGGAAAATAAATACACAATTGGTTTATTAAAAATTTGTATATATATTAGTTCATTAAGCACAATATCGTGCTTTAATAATCTTGTATAATACGACCATTAATTTATCAGTGTTCTTAGGAAGGTCTTAATTGGGGTCACCTAAGTCACATTAATCATATACCTTGAGAGTTTTCTTTTATTTCGTTCGGCCATTTTCTCATTACTTTACCTTACCTACAAGGTAGTAACACATCTAGGAAGTCTAAACAACTATATACATTATTTTTTTGTTAAAAACAGTTAGAGTAAAAAGATTGTATGAAGAAAAATCATGATTACATGGGAAGACACTTAACGCGTTCAATCGTTTGAGGTAAGAAATTATAAATAAAAAAGAAAAAAAAATGAAAAAAAAAATACAAAAAAAAAAAATACAAAAAAAAATACAAAAAAAGAGAAAAAATAAATTCTACGAGCTTAGAATTCCATGTGGCTTCGCAAAGAAAGTCACTTCACGAAGTAAGATATTTATGGTGAAGTAAAGAACAAGATTTGATTTAAGATAACTATTATCGCGCTGGGGCATCCGGTTACACCATCTTCCCTAAGTATACGTACGTGTATTTATAAAGTATATAAAGAATCGACATGTAAGTGAATAAAATAAGTTACGAAAGAAATTTGATATTTCACTAGTACCATTTATATACAGAATGAGCCAGTTAAAACAAAATATCAACATTACTACATTACTTAAGATTTTTTTCCATAAAAACATAACCAACTGACATATTTTGTCGATAAAAATGATTCACCCTTTATGTAGGACAGTATTAGATGAAAGCTATGCATTGTTTGTATTTCTTTTATCTGTAGATAACACTCATCACAAAATTTGTTCTTTTACGGAATACAATCTTCGAACAATCATTGTCATTATCTTACAATTTTGATCTGTCCAAATAAATCATTTGAAAAAATATATTTATCTCTGTGTATATATTGTTAGATATATTGTATATATACTTCGTCTCAATTTTCTTGTAACCCTTTTTGTGACTTCCATCGAAATTTCTTAACTACGTATCTAGATAATCTCTAACTTTATCTGTCTATTTATTTATCTATCTCTTTCTAGCTTGATTCAAAATACATACTTACCATCGAGGATTCTATGTCGCTGCTTCGACACTCTCCCGGGAGACTGGGATAACTGGGTCATAGCCAGATATCGACATCCTTCGCTTTCCCGCTCAACCCCTTCTCTTCCTCTCCTTTCCCTTCCCTTACCATCTCTTCTGTTCTCTTTAACCTATGCGATTTTCGTTTCATCCCTACAGAATCATCTAGATATCATCTCACCACACTTCTCGTTAACAATACTCGTCCGAATGAATTATCATTCACAAATAAAGATTAATAAACCTTTTCCACCTTTTCCACCTTTTCTATTTCGAGTATAATTCAATATGAGAAATAATCTCTGAATATTACCTCTCTCTCTCTCTCTCTCTCTCTCTCTCTCTCTCTCTCTCTCTCTCTCTCTCTCTCATCGAGGGAATCATGGGAATGAATTATTCCATTTTGCAGTACGGAAATATGATGTGTGACTACATTGTTAAATTTATTATTTTTCTCTTTGACGTGTAGCATTGAATTTTTAAATAATAAATTTATCATTAATTTTATAACCTTATTTTTATTCATTTATGGTGTTATATATTTGACGTTAAAATTTAGCCCAAGGTTATACATAATTGAAACGATATTGGATTCATTTTTTAATAAAGTTAGAATATATCGTGACAAAAAAAAATATCATCCACTTGGGGGTTGGTGTATACACTTTCCTTTTCGTTGTAATTATCAAGGGAGGTCGGAAAAATTGAGATCGAAGGTTGGCAAGGGTACAGCAAGATGATGAAGGAGAGTGAAAGGGAAAGGGAGAACTTAAATGAAAATACTTTAGCTGGGTTGATGGAACAGATGTGTCCTTCGAAGTAATAATACAGGCAAGATATTTAAGAGTTATGTTCGCGCTTACTTGCGAGAATATATCCTGTTGCGAGGACATCGTTTTCATTTTGATGATAAAGCAAAACAAAATTGAAGAAATGTAGGGGGTCTATCGAAAACACATATATGTAGGTAATACGCTTTTCCCCATCTATCTATGGGACATTTCTTTTACTTCTACCAAGGTTCACTACTACTACTCTCCTACCTCAAACGAGGTCAACCCCAATGGGATGTCTCTCTTGGCACACCAACAAGCTTTTCCACCCTGCTCATATCCTTCCTATGCGCACGAGCACACCGGTAATCCATTTGGTGACCGATTTCCAAGAACGCGCTTGTAGTCTCTAATGATGAACTCTGAAACTGTGTCAGACCATAGGTATCCTAAATAGTCATGATTTTATTTTATAACGTTAAACAGGAACTACTGATTAAGTTATCAAATGTTGGACAATTTTTCACATTTCTAAGAATATGAATCATTTGATAAGTTACACAAAAGATTCTCTAATCAATTCATATCATTTTTTTTTCTTCAGATATCTTCCTGGAAAATAAAAAATTATCTAAATGAAATAAAAGAAGAATCAGAGTCGGAAAATCGAAAAAAGTCATATTTAACGTATCGCTAAAAGAATAGTAATTAATCGTAGCAGCTGGAATGACGAAACGTGAGATATGATAATAAGGACACATTTGAGGGAAACATGCGAAACAGCAGGTGTTGTTGGTGGTGTTAGTAGTGGTGGTGGTGGTAGTAATGGTAGTAGTAGTAGGAGGAGGTATTGAAGTGTCGAGGTCCGGATTTACGTCATGGTGTTCGCGGCCATGTTATGGGGAGTAAAACGGGACACTGAGGAAAGACGATGGCGGTCAAGGTGGGTGGTGTTGACCCGATTTTCAGCTGCAACCGGGGCTCCCACCGACCGGCTGACACACTGCGACGTTGCTCCTGTTACAGCATACGGCCCTGACCCGACCCCGAGCCACACGGATCCCTCGATACTACTCCTACCTTCTCCTCTTTCTCTCAATCCCCCACTTTATCAATCTTCTCTCTCTTTCTCTACGTTCTTCTTGCGTAGGTCAGTGTCGTATGTGTCTTCTTACTTCTTCAATTCGCGCTGCAAATACATTCACTAAAATATTTATTTAGAAATTTTACTATGAATCATTGCGATCGTTTATGAATCATGCACGAAATTGTTTTTATACATAAAAATTGTTCATTGACATCAAAGTTATTTAAATTAAAACATTTAAGTGGAGGTTGAGAACCCATTCTTAACGTATTCGGTTCCAACACGTGGATATTATTAGAGTCGAAGATTTTGCTCGTAAATATTCGACTAATGATTCATTCATACCGAATTTACATTAAGGGCGTTCTCTTACAAAAGTTTATGCAATTAATTCTCGCGATCACATTTTTTTATTTGATTTTGATAATCAAGGGCTCATTAGATAAATATACATCTTTTTTAAGAGTCGATTATTGGATAATTTGGAATAAATGTTCTTTTTTTGCTTAAATATTATATTAAGAAAAATAAATCATTTTTATGCAAATTGAAGTATCACAATTTAGTTTATACTAACTTATGTTAGGCTAACTGTTAGATAGATATGAAAGAGGTATAACCCTTATACGTGTCATTAGACCTATAATGGGTATTCCCTTAGTGCATTTTGTCCATACTTGTCGCTGAAGTCCACATGCTTTTAATAAGAAGTAAATAAGCACTTTTAATAACTATCTACGTTTAGATTAGTTTAACTCACTTTAATCCAATTCACAGAATTTAATATTCTTTTGACTAGATTTTCTATATAAATTATGAAAGTTGGATAGTTAGTTGAAGGAGAACGGAATAGAATAATTTGATTTTTTTGAACAAACTCTACACTTGAGATACGCAGAAAGATAGATGAATTTTTATAATCCTGTAAACTTGTTCATTCAATTAGATAAATGATAATTTTAAATACATATATTTAAAAAATTATATTTATATTATAATTATATTAAACATAGAAATTTCTTTTGCTTAATGTAAATGCATTTTTTATAATAACAGTTATAATAATTATTATTATTATTATTATAAAAACATTCACGCATTATGCGATTGTTCGAGAGAGACAAGAAAGGAAATGAAAAGGAAAGAAAAAAAAATTCAACGAATCGAGAGTTAAATAAACTAACCGTCAATCTTCGAATACTCTCGAAAAACTTGAGATACGTATTGCGTGGGTTTTAAGAAGATTCGCGCGCGCGCTTGCATGTGTGTACGATACGTGCAGCTTTCGAACGCAGAATTTAAAATTGAGGTCGTCCACTGACCAACCAAAAGTATTTCTTTTAACTTCTGATGAATAAAACTGCGATAGCCCGAAGGAAATACTCACATACATACATACATACATGCAAATATAAAATGAGCACACGCGTATACACTTATACATATACGTATACGTATGAACACATATTACTCATACAATGGTGTTTTTATATAGAACGCGATAGGCTCACAAACCAGTATCAATTTCGAAGAGAGTCTAGTTTCACTATCAAGGTTGAATTTTGCTTTTGCGCTGGTCAGCGCCATTGTCGTTATTAATTGCTCGTTTGTTATGAGAGGAAAGACAGAGAGAGAGAGATAGAGAGAGAGAGAGAGAGAAAGAGAAGGAGAGTTCCGAAAGGTCAAGGATCAGGGTTCAAGTTCGTTCTCCGTTCCACCCACTACCGAATCTAAACTTATGGAGACTGGTATTACATTGGCGTAGTAACACCTTAAATTATCTACATTTAAATTTTGTCAAACATTTCGCGTTAAATTCATTCGCTTGATCAACCAGCTGATATTATTTCCTGACCCATTTCATTGTTTTGTTATATTTGTCAATTAAATGTAATTATATCAAAAATACTTGGTTTAAGTAAGCGGAGAAATACAAAAAATACTTTTGAGGTTATAAAACGTTACTCACATTTGCGGTATTTTTCCGTTTAAACGAAATTGACCTACTTACCTAGAAAAGAATTTGATATTCTCTATTACGGGGAAATGATTGAGAACCATTGGCTACAAAGTGTTAATGAATAAGAAATCGCGATCGTACGTTTTAAGACGAGACAAACGATTGCTGCTGCGGGAATCGTTGTAACTTTGATCACGATTTGTTCACTAACGTCTAGCATGCGTTTTTTGTTTTTTCTCTCTTGTTTTTTTTTCTTCTTCCACTTCTTCTTCTCCTTATTTACTTCTTGTTCTACGACATTATGCGTTGTTTGAATTACGTCGTACACAGTACCGTAGTATACATTTCTCGTTCTTGTCTCTATATGTGCAAAAGATGGAAGGATAGAAAAAGATAAATAGAGAGAGAGGCAAAGAGGAAAATGCGTTTTCCGTTCTCCTCGTCTCCTTCTCGAAGGTTACGTGTGGGCGCTGTGAACGAGGATTGTGACGCTGAGACCGACGTTAGAAAACGACGAATTTATTCCACCTTGCGCCGGCAAAGATATGTATTTCTGGTCTCTCGCAGATTTTATTCTTTATAGTCAGCTCCCCAGAAAATATAACCGTATATTATCTTTAAACGAATGTCGTCAGAAATGAAAAAGGATTTGATTTCGATAGAGAGAAAGAGAGAGAGAAAAAAAAGAGAGAGAGAAAAAAAAAGAGAGAGAGAAAAAAAAAGAGAGAGAGAAAAAAAAGAGAGAGAGAACGATAAATTGAGGAAAGAAAAATTGATCAAAATTGTGATATAGAATTTATCTTCTCCTAGAGATACCAGTGGTTCTCATTTGTTTTGAAAAATCACACTGAAATTACCATTTTCTTTACCAAACTTTTTTACAATAAAATTTAACCACTAATCGGAATCGTATGATTGAAAAAGGAATAGAATTTTTGGTTTGAAAATTTGAGATAGACATTGTCTAATTCGTATTTATAAGTACTTATCTCGATTTAAAAAAAAATAGTACTCCTTTTTTTTCGACTGTCCATTTGGTCCAACATCGATGCTTTTACAATTAGACAGAAACTGGTAGACAAGAATACACGCGAATTTTTTTTCTTATTTTAAATAATGAACAATCTCGAATAACACAAAATGCGTTTGACGTTTACTATTTATTAATTGATATTCGCATTCTGTATTTTTTTTTAAATATTTAATAAATTTTTATATATAAAAATTCAGTATCACATTGTTGGTTTCCAATGAACATCGAAACTACTGAATTGATCTTAATGAAATTTTTTTTATTTTGTGTGATTTTTTTCAACTTAGTACATAGGATCATTTTTATCGCGATAATTTTTATTTTTAATTGCTAATTTAAGGATTTATTATTTAAAGGTTATTTAGACCTTTAAATATTGTAAGTTTTCAATAGGTGGCATTGTATTACAATTGAATTATTTCGATGTATACACACATCATACGTTTTTTTCAAATTTACATATGACATAACTAACCTTACTTTTTATATTTTTTCGAATATTATTATTTTATGTATTCCATTCTAATTGTGTTATTATTTTGTATATTGTTATTTATATTGTATATTATTTATTATATATATTAAAAATTTTTTATGTTGTTTTATGCCTAATATGAATTCCCAGAAATTATTAGTGAATAATTATTTGACTGCATGAAATAGTTTAGAATTATATTAACATTTTGTAATAAAGCCATAATAATGCGTGGCCGAAACATCCTAGTAAATTAATAAATTATAAATAATAAATATTTTCTTTTTTTAATTTTTTTATATAATCCTTTTCCGCCTTTTTCTATATGTTTTACTCTTTCACAACTATTGTTCGTTCATTCTCAGCCTTAACTTCGTTCAATCGTTCACGTTCATGCTTCTAATACTCGTGAGGAGACAATAAAGCAATCTTTCATCTCTCTTTCTATTCCCTTATTCTTTCACTCTTATTATTACTATTTTTTTTTCTTTTTCTTTCTCATAAAGTAATAGTGGCAGTAATAGTAGTAGTAGTAGTAGGGAAGAGAAACTGAAGGTTGAGAGTGGGCGCGGAAGACACACCCGAGCATGTTAATGGACGACCCTGATCGTCGATCGACACGATGACGTGTCTTAAACGTGCTGTGTGACGACGTTAGCGGAACATTAGTCGTTAGAATGTATCTATGTATAAGTAACGTTGCTAATTCGTTTCATAATAATACGAATATCTCGAACCTTGGGTCGAGTGGGTCCTTGCTAAGTTCTAACTTTTTCGCAGAATGAACTATATAATAAGCCATAAGTCATAAATATAATAATACATTAATTAACTACTTCATATTACTATCCTATTGAAGGACAACAGAAATTTATCTACTTTAAAATGTGACTTTTAAAATAATAAATTCTCATGTTACAAGATAAATATCGAATCACGTTTAAAAATTCTTCTTTCTTCAGAATAGGCACAAGTGCCTGGTTTCTCATCGCGACTCGCCAGGCGAGTCATCGGAATTCTTTGAGCTTTTCTAAGGTTTTTTTACGTCGGGCAGGAGGCTAACCTTAACGTAACCTTTCACAAACCCTCATCCTTTAACCGGGCTTGGGGGGACCGGCAACATAACCAAACTGAGCGCTAATCAGTCCACCCAGTGATCATGCAGGCGGATTAAAAAAGTGTTAACGCGGCGCCACGGTCTTCCTAAGAGGGTCACCAATCCGCGTACTAAACGTGCCCAGTGCTGCTTTACTTCAGTGACCAAACGAGATCTTATGTTCTTAGCACGGCTATGGCCGTTAACGTTTAAAATTGACAATGTTAAATTTTCATTTCAGTGGTTTTTGAATTTTTTAAAAAATATAATTGAAAAAGTAATTTTTTTATTTTAATTTTTCAAATTAATTAAGTATAATTCAGGAGATACTTAATATTTGTTTGTACGATACTGTTTTAAACGAGAATAATAAAGCTCAAGTAGAAAAGAAAGGGATATATTGATTAAGCCGTGTGTAACGAATCCTGACCAAGGAAATTCTAGTAGCTGTGTCGGATTTAAAAGGAACATTATCGCTACGTAGTATTATTTGCTAGTTTATCGAATTTTTTTGCAGAATCATTCTTCTTTTCTTTCTCCCCCTTTTCCTCCTTCTCCTCTTCCTCCTTTTTCTTTTTCGATTTCTCTTCGTCCTATAACGCAAGATTAATTCGCCGTAACGAAATTGATTCTTGGAAAAAGTCTGTGATCCGTGTGGTCCCGTTTTATTTCTTTCATTTAGAATCAACCTTCTTTTCAATTTCAGTCATTTTTTACGTCCTACAGTTGGTAAAAACCATTTGTGTTAAAATATTTCAACTATAAATGTACGATAAAATTACGAAAAAGAATTTCTTTTCTTTTTATTTTCCGACTTTTTCTTTTTCATATTTTATTTTTTTTACCAAAAAAAATGAGGTCAACATTGGTCGATTAAATACATTTGTCGGTTAAAAATATCCCAAGCTTCTATTTTTATACACGAGAAATTTTTTTTCTATCGTCATTTTTCTCCACGTGGCTTTTTGTGTGTAAAAAGGTTCACATGTACCGTTAGGTTAATCTTCCATCTTTTTTTACATTTCCCCTAAGCTCTTTCCCTTTCAACGATTATCTCGCACCACAGGTAGGAATTCCCCCTTTCTTTCTTATTTCAGAATGAATGTGTAAACCTAAAAAAGAATGGGGTGGTAGTGATGGTAGTTTAGGATATTGACCTGCCACGTGTCTTCCTTTTTTGGTTTCCCGTTTGAAGAGGGAGTCGTTGGAAAGTAGAAGAGAAGAATGAAAAAAGAGGGAAAGGGAAGGAAAGAAAAAAAAAAGAAAGAACGAAGGGTCAGGAGTAAACGTCAATTCCTTTTTTTAATTTCAAGGACACCCTGGAAACCCGTTGCCTTACTTATTAGAGGAGTTTCTGTTTTTTTCTTTCTCCCGCATCTTTTTGGATCCACAGTTATTCTTCAACCTAGATATAACGTATGTAATTGTAATAAGAGAAAAAGAACAAAAATATAAAACGAAAGAAAAATTTATAGATAAATAATTAAAAGAATCGACTTTCTTCCTTGTTTGATTTTGTCAAGCCTTGTTATTTTTTCTTTTTTTCCTTTTTTTTTTTGACTTAAATACATATAAAAGATTTTTTTTAGCTGGTTCTCCGCACAGAAAGATTGTACCGACCGGCTGAGAAAGTGGTCTTAAAAGTTCCTCAACGATGCGGACGTGTGTAGTTGTAAAAAAGAGTAAGAGAGAGAGAAAAACTCCAGGGACATTTTACGAAATGGAGAGTCATGGGAATTCCTTGAGAGATTAAGTTACTACACGTTGTGAGTTTTCATTTAAAAAAAAAAAAAAAAAAAAGAAGAAAAAAAAATTCTTATCCCGTACTTTTTGATATCGAATAAATTGAAACCAACGGTTTGTTATATTTATAATACATTGTTATATAAGCACAAAAAAGAATTTTGTAATATTTTTTAATTTTTTGTTAAATAATCTGAACATTATTAAATCGGTGTTAATGTGTTTTTATTATTTGTATATATTCCTATAAAAAAAAGAAACATGTTTATTATATGAAATTTATTTTTGGATCAAAATCAACCACTGTTACGGTGATAAAATTTTGAAATACTTTTTTTCTTTTTTCTTTTTTCTGTTTTCTGTTTTCTTTTTTCTTTTTTCTTTTTCTCCTCCCGCATACTTGTGAATGAGAACCACCGTAATTCTCGAGTTTCTTTTCAAATGCGATTTACTTGATCGTCGATATATGATATTGTAGGATACATCGAACTATTTCGATGCTGTCGGAGGTCTATACTTTCAGAAAACTTGACGGAAGCTTCATGACGTTGTTCTTCGAAATAGGAGTACAAAAAAAAGAAATAAAAATAAAAAACAAAATAAAAAAAGAAGAAAGATAGATAGATAGGGAAAGAAAAAGAAAAGAAGGGGCAAAGAGCACAGTAAATTCGATGAAATTCAAGGCGCGATCTTTTCGATTTTCTTCGTCGTCCACAACGCTGACAACGGAAATCAGATAAGAACCAACGATATAAAGTGGTTTGCCCATATTGAATTTGACTTTCGAACTCTGTTGAAAAACAGTAACGATATACATATAGATGGTTTTCCATTTCCGTGTTACGTTTTGAAAGAAAGTGAACTAATATTGAAAGTTAAATATTTAGTAAAAAAAGGATTATCTAGAAAGTAGTAAATTATCATTTATTACATTATTTAAAATTTATCTATTATTTATATTATTACTTTATTAATGTTTATATTATAGAATGTAATTTTTTTATTTATTAATTTATTAATAAATATCTAATATTATATATATATATATATGGGACGAGCGCCTCCATGCCAAACTTATTGGGCATTCGTGAGAAGGATCGGTCGGTGGGCCCTGGATAGCTCAATTGGTTAAAAGAGCAGTCGCCCGAAAAGCGAAAGATCCGTGGTTCGAGTCCCGGTCCAGTAGTCAGTCCAGCGGTCCAATTTTTTCACGAATCCCACATATATATATTTGAAAAAAAAAAGAAATTTAGTACCACGTAATGAACCATTTAGTTAGTTAATATTCGAAATTATACATATTTCGTTTTAGGTTATGTAATTAGGTTATAATTCCTAGAATATTATTAGGGTCCGCCGTTGTGAGTCGCCACAGTCGATGGACTCTGGGCCCTTTTGTATAACAGTTCATAAGGCCTATACCATATAGACTACAGGCTCGACCTAAAAAATCGATGGCTCATATGATCCCGCAGGAAACCTATATTGGACGATATAAGGGCATAAAATAATAATTTTTAGCACTATGCCGTTACTTGTAAGCTGTCCAACTGAGTGCAGGTGAGAATTAAAAAGCACAAAATAACCGGGTGCTTTTTTATCAAATGATTTTGTACGGCATTCTTACCACCTATAGATCCATCGAAAATAATGAGAAAACACGTAGTGCCGTTAAAAAATAGTAAGCCACAAAGTCGGAAAAAATTTTTGATTTTCTGACAAAACCCCGGCTCTATTACATCATTTGATTATGCCGCAATGCCGTGCAAAAATCATGCAACAAGGGAGAAAAATCGAGGGTTAAACAGAGGGTTAGACAGTTGTACAATCTGTTTTTTGCAGGATGGTTTGAATTTTCAATGCCTTGATTCCTTTCCTAAAATATTATAATATTTTAATTTTAGGTTTGGAACAAACGTCATTTTTTTTTTTGACAATTCTATAATTTAGTCTAAAAGAAATTATTTTAAATAATTCACTTACTTCTTTAATTTGTTTATATTTCTCGGTTAAAGAAGTCCTTGTCACTTTTACCTGCGAAAAAATTGATTACTTGAGGTTATAGAATGAGCTGTCACATTAACAATTAAATAGATTTAAATTACCTTGTTACTTAGTTTTTTATTTACACAACTGACGGGGTCAGGATATTCTGTTGTTGGACCACTTTCTCCTGCAAAATGAAGTGAACAAATATATGTGTCTTTATTTACATGATCAAGGACTTCGATTCGACTATCACCTCGTCCACATCATTTAATCCACAAATCACATTTAGCACATTTTGGACAAATTTTTATATGTTTCTGTTTTGTTATTTGATAAGTTTTCAACGATATTCGAAACAAGGCTTTGGGAAACTAATAAAATAATATAAATTATCCAAGAATGATTTACTACGAGTATCACTGCGATATAAACCATAACAACAACGTTTTTTCGCTCCTTTTCTTGCTGTTAACATCATGTACATTGATTTCTTGCTTCACAGCATTATTTAAATATTTATTAATTATTAATAATTAGATATTTATTGGTTATTAATAGTTAATTACTAATTAAATTTTTTTTATTTACTTACATTGAAAACATTGTATACACTGCTTATACACGTATAAAGTACCCGAAAAACATGGCGAAACTTGAGGCATGCGCACAAAAAATTTTTAACTATTAAAAGAGCTATTGTTATACCGCATGTTCTCTTTGTTATAGAAGCATATGCCGAACGATGTAGTCGCAGTTTCTGTGTTAACTATGTGCAATCGTATTTCTCTCTCTCTCATTATGACCTTATATCAATATAAGTATATAATAAAGTATATATATATATATATATATATATATATATATATATATATATATATATATATCCATATAAACGTGATTTACTTTAACCCTGCTGCGCCAACAAGTTATATTTGATATAGTATAATTATTTTAATAATAATATAGTTATTTAAAAAAAAAATAAAAGGTTTACTATTTCATATTTAAAAAAAAAAAAGAAATTTAACACAAATGAATTTTTCAATGTAATTTAGCATTCAAAATTTATACATGTTTCTTTTATTAGGTTATATTTGATATAATATAATTATTTTAATAATAATATAGTTCTTAAAAAAAAGTTTACTATTTGATATATAAATAAAAAAAAAGGAAAGAGAAACATTATTATATTTTTTAATAAAATTAAATGACTTAATTAAGATCATAATAAAAATTGATATCGTATGTCGAGTCATGTTAAGAAATCTTATCTTACGTGGTCCAAACTAATCTGTAAACTGTTTCTAACGCGAGTTATAAAATATTTCTATTTAAAAGTAAGTCAATCTATTTTTGTAAGTATACGAGAATTAGAATGAAAAATCTAATTTTTAACATAGTACAAGAGTAGAGAAAATTTTGAACTATAGATCACTTATCGATCATCTATTATACGATCCATTTTATTACTTTACTGAATATATTATACATATAACAGAAAATATATTTCAACAATCTTTATGGTTGCATTTGTAAAGCATGATAGAAATATGGAGGGAAACTTTCATAATGTAACTCTAATTAAGATCTCAGATTAGAAATAAAAAAGAAAAATATATTTCTCAAAATATATTAAGATGAGATAAAGAAACGTCAAATGAGGAAAGTGAAAGATAGGAACACGCTGATAATATTATACATACATATATTCTGTAGTCGTTTAAAATATGACTTCAATTGACCTACATTTTACCTCCGTTGTTTTTAATCAAATCGAATGAATTGTTGCGAGCAATTCTACTGACAAAAAAAGTTTCAAATGAAAGAAAGAGAAAGAGAAAGGAACATACAGAGAAAGGATTTAAAAAAAAAAAAGAACATTCTTTTAATTGGAACTTCGAGATCGTTAGTTCGTTAACGAGCCTGATTGTAATCCAACGGTTTAATTTGGAAAAATCTCTTCTCTCAAACACATGCTATCGCCATTGTTTCCGTACTTCACATGATAAAAAGAAATCTTCTCTCTCTCTCTATCTCTCTCTCTCTGTCACTCCCTCTCACTGACTCACTGACTTTCTCACTCTATTTTTTTCGGATCCTAAAAGAACCTTTCTAGGAGGGGTTCTTTTTGAAATTCGTCGATTCGTTAGCGAGTCCAGTTTTGGTGGTGGAGTCTCTTGTTGAGAAGAAAAAAAAAAGAAAAAAAAAGACAAATAAGAAGGAAAGACTTTAGCAATCATAGTATTTTGTTATGTTAATGCTTCGAATAATCTATGTTTCTTTTCTTCACACGTGTTCTTTTTTTGGAACAACCGTTCTCTAACCGATTCTCACGAAGAGGTTTGGACCTAAAGAATCGTTTGCTTGTGCCACTTGTTTTTAACTCTATGTTCTTACCTTATTTCTAACGTGCTTGAAGCAAAAGTAGAAGAAGAAGAAAAATGATGAGGAGAATTACCGTGAGAGAATTAACAGGTGTTCTTTACCATACGATCTTCAAAAGCATACTTTTACACGTAAGAAAGAAAAAGACAGAGAGAGAGAGAGAAAAAAAGAAAATTTCTTCCATTGTTTTCAAGACTACGTATTAAAAATTACGCATTAAATTATTTATGCATACTGATTGTTCGTATTAAACAATAAACTTAAGGGGTTATAGGATGTTACGAAGCTCAAAAAAGACGTCTTTTTATGAATTTTTTATAGAAACAGTTTATATTTTTTAATTACAAGTGATGGTAATTCAAATAAAGCCTTCTTTTAAGAATACAATAGCGCGTTGATCATGTAAAAATATTGATGTGCACCGCTCCTGTAGATGATCTCCCGAACGACCTCCAAAAAAAGGCGCTTAGCGGTAATCTCCATTTCGTCGGTTTGAATTATCTGAAATCAAAAAATGTTGTGGATTCTTTTAAAGGATAGATTAATTCAGGTATTAAACGGAAGGAATAATAAAAATTTTGATTTTTGACGAAATGGCGTCTATTTGAACAAAATTTTTCGTTTCTGACTAAAATTTTCGCTCCAAATTGTTAAAAAAAAATAGTAATAATTTTTTTTAAATTTATTCCTTCGTCCAATACCTGAGAAATATATTTGAAAAAATTGTGTAAAAATTTGAGACCGATCGGTTGCGCTATTTCTGAGAAATTGCGATCACCGACTTTGAAAACACCGTTTTGAGAAAAACGCGTTTAAAGTTTCAGAAGAAGTTTACACATAGTTCATGGTATCATCTATTCCAGGGCCATAAGAGGGACCTTTTGCCATATCGGTAGCTTCTAATAAGTCCAGCTAGTGTTGTCGTCGAGCCATTCTTCCTTCACGCGTGCTTCCATGCGCTCTCGCGTCGGAGATCATCACACGCTCTGCGTCCTCTTTTTCGACATAAGCATGAGCTGCGGTGCCTAATGAAAGTCCTAATGCACTCATAAAGTACAATAATGATTTTGTACCTTCATTAAGGGGTTATATACAGTTAGACGGCCGAAAAAAAGTGAATTTTCCAGAATTTTTTCTGAGAAACCTTTTAAATTTATTGATCCAAAAATTTATACACATATTATGGTATCTTTTAACTGTATTTTAAGACTTAGTACTAGTAAAAATATTTATTTGAAAAAGAGCTACAGCTGATCTCCAGGAGCTCCTCTCAAAAAAGACGTTTTGCGGTGACCACTATATCTCGGAACTGGATCATCTTAAATTAAAAAACCAAACAGATTTCGTTAAAATAATGTTAAATCTAGTAATTAATCGAAGGAATAAGCAAAATAAAATTTTTTGACAAAATGGCGGTTTCTCAAAAAAAAAATCGATTCTTCACCGAAATTTCGGCCTTAAATTGTTTATAAAAAAAAAATATCTATCGGAGAGAAAAAATCTTCGATTAATTACTAAAAAATATATTTAAGAAGGTCGTGTTAAAATTTGAGACTAATCGGTTTAGCCGTTTTCGAGTAATGTTGGTCACCGACTTTGATAACATCATTTTGAGAAAAACGCGTTTAAAGTTTGTACCTTGTACTTCCAAGCACTCTGAAACGCCTTTTCAAATTAGCTTGTAACTTTGAAAATATTCACCGGAACGATATGAAATTTTCTGTGTGTATTCTTAAATATATGTACATTAAGAAAATAAAATTAAAAAAAAATCGATTTTTTGAAAATTCTAACTGTATATAACCCCTTAAACATGCCAGCTGCAATGTAAGCCGCTATTTCAACAACTTTAGTGCCACATAGAACAATTTTTGGAGTTATTTTCCATATTAACTGATTATAACTCTCATTATTGTTTTGTGTAAATCCACCAACACACCTTTCCAATAATTTAACGTTGCTAAGGTCTTCATAAATTGGGTATATAGCTTCAGCAACATCAGCTGGTAAAGTTGAATAATCATGGGTGTAAGAAGATAATTTATCTGTTGTTAGCGCTTGCTGCCAACTACACCATTAACACGATTTTCACACTTATCACACACTACAACGATTTAAAAACAAAATCCACGGGGGAAAGCATTTTCAAATTTTATTTTTCCGTTACAAGAGTCACATTTTACCTAATCACGTATCGCAGCAAAAACTTAATATTTAGATAAACAATATCTTGTTTCTGCTGCCTATCGTATTTCATGATATTTTAATTCATAGACTTATCGCAGGATCTGTTGCACAGAAATTGAATATTATAAAAAATAATAAATATAAAGTTTATCGTCTACAAAAGATTTGGTACTGGAAATTCGGTACGGCGAAAGATTTGGTACTGAACGCACGATTTTACGCTCTGACGTGGCCTCACAAATTCAGGTATATCTCCGAAAATATTTATCGGATTAGCTTCAAATTTTTAGAGAATATACCTAAATATATGTACATTCCGAAAATGCAAAAAAAATCGATTTTTTGAAAATTCTAAATTCCTATAACCCCTTAATTTTTGATTCTTCGATCAAAATTTTTCTACGATTTATTTATTGAATTATTCATATCGTCGTTGGATCGTGAATTTCAATCGAAGCTGAAAAATATTCTTTCTTTCGACCATATCATGAAATTTTTTGAACTATGAACTTCAACTTTGATTCGTTTCTGGGTCAAATCAAATCTTATTCAAGATTGCTACATTAAAAATGGCGGATAAATCTTAGCCGAGTTTTCGTTTATTTCAATACATTGCCAACTATGCTCAATGTAAACAAACAAAAAAATCAATCATAGAATTATGTTGTCCGGTCAAATGAATGAACGAATGAATGAATGAATGAATGAATGAATGAATGAATGAATGAATGAATGAATGAATGAATGAATGAATGAATGAATGAATGAATGAATGAATGAATGAATGAATGAATGAATGAATGAATGAATGAATGAATGAATGAATGAATGAATGAATGAATGAATGAATGAATGAATGAATGAATGAATGGATGGATGGATGGATGGATGGATGGATGAATGAATGAATGAATGAATGAATGAATGAATGAAAGAGAGGCGCCTCGAAAGAAAGTTTCCATATATATAGGTAATTTGAATGATGTTAGGAATCAAGATAAAAAAATGAATAAAAATAAACAAGTTCATGATATTTTTAAGTACTCTTTGCATAAAAGTTTTTAAAAAATTTTTATTCTAGGAACAAAGTCTATAAGTATTTGTCAATTAGGTGAATCCAGGTTAGAAAAGAAAGAAGAAAAGTAGAATTATACATTTAGGGAGAAAGAGGGAGAGAGAGAAAGAAAGAGAGAGAGTTGGACAACAGGTGGCCGAGTTAACTCGACTTTTCGTACTTGGCTTTTAATCCTCCACCTCCTCCTCTTTCCTCCTCGCCCCGCCCAACCACATTTTCCTCATCCTTTTTTTACTCCTTTTAATTTTTTTTCTTAAATATAATCTTTGATGAAAGATTCATTAAAAGCTAACATTAACCAAGCATGTCTAACAATAAATGTGAATTATGTATGTAAATAATTAAATTGACGATTAGAAAAGTGGTTCTCAAAATGTACACCATGCCACTTTGGGGTGATTTTAAAATATTATAATATAATTATATAAGTTTTACAGGTCATTATAACAATTTTTTATTTCAAGTGAACATTTTTCCATTTCAAGATAAGATTTTTTCATTTCAAATTAACAATTAAACAACAGTTAGAAATAAAATAATGAATGATAATTTAAAAAACTAATTCACATAATGTGCAATGTTAATTTTTAGAATCATATTTAAAACAGTATTTTTGGAATTAAATTCAGAAAAATATAATTGCACATAAATTTTAAAAATTAACATAGCACATTATGTGCATTAGTTTTTTAAATTATCATTCATTGATTTCTTCTTCTTCTTCTTCTTCTTCTTTCTTCAAAATAGGCACAATTGCCTGTTTCTCATCGCGACTCGCCAGGCGAGTCATCGGAATTTTTTGAACCTTTCCTAGGTTTTTTACGTCCGGCAGGAGGTTAACCTAACCTTTCACAATCCTCATCCAACATAACCAAACTGAGCTATTCAGTCCACCTAGTGATCATGCAGGCGGATTAAAATTCATTGATTTGAAATGAAAAAATGTTATTTTGAAAGGAAAAATTTGCACTTGCAATAAAAATTGTTACAATCACATGAAAACACAAATATATATATGTGGGATGAACGCCTCCATGCCAAACTTATTAATCATTCGTGGAAAAGAATTGGTTAGTGGGTCCTGGATAGCTCAATGGACGAGAGCAGTCGCTTGAAAAGTGAAAAATCTGGGTTCGAGTCCCAGCCCCTTTTTTTCATGAATCTTATTATATAATTTATAATATATAATTATATAATAATTATATTAATATGATAATATATTAATTATAATATATATTATTATATAATAATATTATATTAAATATATAAATATATAATTAAAATAAAAATTTAAAAAACATTGAAAATATATATTTTATAATATAATATATATTTATATATAATAATAATAATATTACATACAATATATTATTTATTAAAATTATAATACTTATACATTATATAATACCATTATTCAAAATTATAGATAAAAATTAAAATTTGAAAAAATTTTGACTCATTTGAAGAAATACTTGCTAAATGATTGTTATCCGTATAAAATTATTATAATAATACGGTAGCATACTTTTCACTTGAAATGTTAGTCAATTGAAAACAAAAAACTCATAGGATTCGCGTACCAATATATATACATATATATCGAGTTGCGTTGTAATTCAAGGACAAAGGAAGAGAAACAAAAGCGGTGTCACAGTGTAAGCTGCGTGCATTGAATGCAAAAGTCCGTGATTCTTCAGGTATTATGCAATAATACCAGTGCCCATTTAAGGTTCGCTGATATACATCGTTCGATTGACATTGACTATGCCATGTCGTTAAACCGATCAAGTAGCATTATTCAAACACTATAAGCTTGTTTTATGTTTTTTTTTAATTTGATTGTCAGTAAAAAATAAAAGAATAAAAAAATCTTTCATTAAATAATCTAATGTAATATATGTACATATATCTGCATTCGCATAGGTTTCAAATATCAACTTCTACTTGTATTTAATGTCAATCATGTATTCGATGATTATGAAATCATATTTATCAATTGAAAGCCATAAACCATTGATGTTTATTAAGATTGAAACAAAAATATCAATATTAATATAAATATAAAATATTGAACAAATAAAAACCAAAAGAACATATTTAATTTAACGTGAAATAATTTTTATTTTTTATGAAATTATTGATCGCAAAAATTGTTGAAAATATATCTTTTTTTTGTCATACCATGTGTTGTGCGTACACATGTTTTGTGTTACCATGGATTTTCGTTCGCTTTTTTCAAATCATCCCCCATTCTAAAGAAGTTTTTTTCAAAAACTTTCTTCTTACACGTCGTGACCCGACCTTAACATTCTACAAGATAAAGTTGACCACAAATTTGTTAACGTATTGTTGACCGGTCACGAGTTAACTCGTGATGCGCTTTTTTCGCATCATGCTGTTTAAAAGAAAAACGCAGCGAAAATAAATATTACAATAGTAAAAGATTTTTTTGTACTATTGTTATACTGTTTATCATACGAAGAAGAAATATTCAAAATCTAATAATAAATAAAATTTATTAAAAATTACTTATATTGTTTTACTTTTCAATTCAATTACGAAGTAATAGCCGGTAACATGAGATAAATTCTTAAAAAAATAGCCGGTCAACAATATGTTAAAAATTAGGTAGATAGATGTACACATCATCTGGTTCCTCAAATTCAGATTTCACTATACCTACTCTCACATATCGTCTGAACGTTTTCGTAATATCCTGTTAACTTTGTTTCTTTATCAAAAATAACTAACATAAGAGAATGATTTCTATTTCTTATTCTCTATGAAATTAGTGAATTGTTTAAAAAAAACATATAGATGTACAAGTATTTCCGATCATTGACGTTATGTGAAAATCTGATGTCATAATGTCTCTTTAAACATAATAGAATAAAACAATAGTCTTAAGTAATATCTACGTATGTGTCTACGTTTAAAAAATAGTTATACTAATGAAAATATTCTTTTATGTTTCAGGTGAGTATCCGTACCTATGAAGTAACCATAATTAGGACAACTCAATAAACAACAATGTAGGTAATTAAATAACAATCTAAATGAAACATCAGATTTCTGAGTAATATAGTAAAATGAGTCATAGGGTTAAACCACGCAAAGAAATGATCTTTAATCAAAAATCACGAATACTCGACGATTGTTTACAATAATTTACTTGCACATGTAATACTACGCGATCTGTGAAGTATCACAAACGTATTATTCTCGAACACGGTAAATCGGCAAAATTCAAAAATAGAATAAGAAAGAAATAGATATATGTGAGTAACAATTTAGACAATAACAAATCAATCTAAACCAAACGTCAAATTGTTCCGGATAAATATACCAAAATTAGTCATAGGATTAAGTCAAGCTAAGAAATGATTTTTAATTGAAAAGAATAGTCGACAATTGTTTACAATAATTTACTTGCAAATTTAATGCTACGTGATCTGTAAAGTATCACAAACGTATTATTCTCGATCTCGGCATTTCGGTAAATTCAAAGATGGAATAAGGAAGAGAGAGATAGAGATTGAGATAGAGATAGAGATAGAGATAGAGATAGAAATAGAGATAGAGATAGAGATAGAGATAGAGATAGAGATAGAGATAGAGATAGAGATAGAGATAGAGATAGATAAAGAAATAAGAAAAAGTAGAGAAAGAGAGAGAGAGAGAGAGAATGGAAGAGCCTTGATGCGTGGCGGAGGCCTCGCGGTGTTCAACGAAGCTTCACTTGAGTCTGTAATCATGTCCGGTTTCCTCGGCATCGCTTGGTAATACTCAGCCAACGATTTTTAAAGAGACACACAAACACACACACACATACCGGTGTACGTTCGTTTTACGAGAACCAGTAACAGCGACATGCGAATAAATTGCTATACCTTCGAGATAAACTTGTTTTAAGACGAACGAACAACGGACAAACAAATAAAACAAAAATTAATCCGAAGTAAAACACCTTTCGTGATATATGTCTCTTTTGATTTAATTCAAGGACGCATCATATATCTATTCTATTTTTGTTTTTTTGTTTTTTTGTTTTTAAAGCCAACAGTATTAACAATAATGGCAAGGATATGAGATTTGAAATATTATTTGAAAATTTTGCTGCACAAAGATCGTATTATCTTTCTTTGTCTATGAATTATTATGTATAATTCAACGAAATCAATTAAATCGATTTTCTTACAATATGATCGATTTAAATACGATTAAATATAATAAATTGAAACACACGATCGTAATAGTTCGCATCTTCGTGTAGAAATCAAAAGTGTGTTACATAAATCGTTAGCAAATCGATGTCGTCCTAACGAATTGATTGATCCCATAATTCCTGGATCATGAATCACTGGTCACGAATGATCATCGTAGTGAATGATGTTTCTTGTTATGTTGCTAACAACTAATAATAATATTGCTGATAGAACAATCGATGTCGTTCTTCGTTGAAGCATCTCACAAAGTTACTTCGATATTATATTTTTCTCCGGTTATTTTTTAATACTCTAATGCATTAATTTATCCGTTATATTTTCTTGAAATAGAAAAGAAAAGTCCTTCCATTTTGAACGTATAAAAAGAAGTTTCGGTTTGCTTTATACTACTACTACTACACTACTACTAATACTACTACACTACTACTAATACTACTACACTACTACTACCACTACTACTACTAATACTACTACACTACTACTACCACTACTACTACTAATACTACTACTAATGCTAGTATAGTTAGATGGAATCGTCAAGGTCAACCGGCCTACCGTCAACACTTTTTGTCCTGCGGTTTCCTTTTTTCTTTTTTTATTTTCTTATGTTATCTTAAAAGCATTTTCTTGAATCATATCTTCGTCGTAGTCGTCATAGTCGTCATCATTATTATCACATTATCATTATAATGATTTACCCTATCAATACTTTTTTTGTAACTCTATGTACATAGAAGAAGTAATCATTTCTTAATCATGCATCAAATATTTCCCTTTAACATAAGAGAAGAAAAATTAAATTTCATTATCGAATGATATAAATATTCTTGATTTTTATTCCTATAGTTATATTTTACGATTAAGAAAAGAAAAATAAATAAAAAATAGAAAAAGGAATCAACATCTAGCCAGGTAATTAAAGCAAGTATATCTTGATAATATTAATGAACAAAAAAAAATTAATAGTATCTTAAAATGATCTAACATTCAATTATCCAGATAAATCTAATTACTGAAAGATTTCAAAAAATTGAAAAATTATAATATTCTGAAAAATTAAGGGGAAAAAATAAAATGAAAAGTGAGAGAGAGATAGGAATAAAATATGTTAAAGCTTAGACTTTCACTTGAATGGAGTTGTGAACCCCTATTATCATTCTCGTACACAAGACTCGCCACAAGAGTATAAGCTCGATCCCAGATTCTGATTCCCATCCAGATTCCCATCCCAGCTAAGTAAGGCAGCAGGTAAAGAAAAAGACTGAAAAAAAGGATAGTGATGGGGATGCTCATCTTAAGAAAAATTTTCTATCTGTTCTTTCGTTTCAGTGATGTGTGCTTCTGGTTTACCAAAATCCTGAAACGTTGAATATTAAAGAAAAGAAAAAGAAAAAGAAAAAGGGAATTCTGTGAAAAGGAAGAACGGAAAGAAAAAAAGGGAATAAAGATCAAAAGGAAGATAAATAGAGGATCTCGTTTATGCAGGTCGAAATTGGGTCATGACCCAGTAACCTACATATAATACTGACCAACATTTAGGGTTCAAGTTTTGTGAAATACTATTTTAGGTTAGAACTACACGTGGTATAGTCAGTCACGTGTTCCACATATCTTCTTTTGTACCTTTCTTTCCTACCACTACCACTACCGCCATCATCATCATCATCATCATCATCATCATCATCATCATCATCATCATCATTATTATTATTATTATTATTATTATTATTATTATTATTATTATTATTATTATTATTATTATTATTATTATTATTGTTATTTAATTATTTCTCTCCGATTTCTCGGGCATATTAGCGTGTCAGACAGGCCTTTTGCCAGGTCTGACAGCTTTAATCTTCATAGTTTAGGAAGGCTCTGGTTATGTTGCATGTTTTTAATATAACCGCCTTTTGTATTTCTTGGTGTGTGTTTGGGTCTAGTTGTAGTTGTGTGAGATGTGATTTAAAATTATTCGGTGTAATTCCTGTTGCATATGTGATGAAAGGGATGATGTGTACCTTTTTTTGTTTCCATATTCTGTGTATTTCTTGTGCAAGTGGTGTGTATTTTTCTATTTTTTCTCTGTATTTCTGTGTGATGTTGATGTCGTTTGGTGCTGAGATGTCTATTAGGTATGTTGTCTTGTCTTCTTTGTTTGTAAATGTGATGTCCGGTCTGTTGTATTTTACTGTTTTGTCTGTGTGTAATGTTGTGTCCCAGTATAGTTTGTACTTTTCGTTATCTATTATTGTTGTTGGTGTGTATTTGTAGTATGGTGTTGTAGTGTTCTCCAATTTGTATTTGTTCACTATTGCTTTATGTATGATTTTTGCTGCGGAGTTGTGTCTTTCCGTATATTCGGTGTTTGCTATTATTTTACAACCCCCTGTTATGTTATTATTATTATTATTATTATTATTATTATTATTATTATTATTATTATTATTATTATTATCATATATATGATGATAACATACATATATATATTGCACAGTTTCATATATATGTATGTATGTTGCGTGTAAACGAGTAGATGCGAATGAACCTCAGAGTACCGGCGAGACTGCCAAAAATGAGTCATCATCGCGGTTTCTTTCCAGGAATATCGTTTTGCTTGCGAGAGCAAATGACTCGCAAACGCAGCCGATAACCTTGCACATGTTTAAACGTATATAAAATTTATATATATATATATATACGTATTATCGAAGATGTATAAGTAAGTAAATACCAGAAATAACTAATGCAGATGGACGGATAAGCAAGTAAATTAGTGAAACAAGGATACGTTCATGTACGTGTATGTGTATTTATGGATGAAAACGAAAGAGAGAGAGAGAGAGAGAGAGAGAGAAAGAGAGATATTTTAACGTTTCTAAAATCGTGGAAGAAACGAACGTTATTACCGACTAATATGAGTAAGCCTTCACTCTCGCGAAATGACGTTTCTGACGCCATGTGTGACATTGTAAAATACGATTCGCGGACGATTGTGGGCGACTGAAATGTGAGATAAGTGCGATCGAGTGATATATATGTATATATAATATATATATGACAATGATTTAATAATGGCCATCCGTGTATATACTATAATACATATATTAAATTTGAGTATACAATAAGTATCTAGTTATAGATATATATATGGGGCATTTCACGTGAAGTGGACAACGAAAAAAATGTGAGGTCGTGGATTTTGTTCATAATTAGCTTGATTGTACTTCTATGGAACCTCAATAATTATACATCATTATTTTTTTTTTTTTTTTACTTAGTCACCAATTTATGGGGCTTCAAAGAATTGACAAAATATGAGGAATAGATTTTTCGAATACTATTAAAAGAGTCAATCTAATGGATTATATAAGAAATAAATCGTGTTTATTAGAGAATATAAATTAATTTACTTGGAAGTAAATAAAAATTTGAAATTGAACTTTTTTTCGTTTAGTAAACCGGAAGTTAAAATTAAAAATGTGAATTTATTAAACTTCGCATATTTTAATTTTTTTTATTTTTACTCTAACAAAAAGCTTGTAGTGTAGAAATATTATGCAAAAAAAATTGTAATGGTATCTTGATTCGTTTAGAAGATATGAACTAAACAGTACGAAGGTTCCGTAAAGCGCGCTGTAAATACCATTATTGCATATATATATATATATGCAATTTTTATACATATTTTTTTTCTTTTTTAATTTTTTTCGAGTTAGGTACTGTTTTCCTTCTCTTATTTTTTTCAACATAAGGATTATTTCAATTTTTCGGGATTATAAATGTAAAGTTGACGATTAGAACAATATCATTTAATTTTCATTTCTAACGTTCGTGGGTAGAGTAATTTAATTTATTATTGTTTCATTTATCAAAAAAAAAAAGGATAAAACAAATCACATGTGTTTATTTAAATTTATTTTCTTTTTTTTTAAATTCATTTTATTATTTTTTGTTTGTGATTATAAATGTTTAGATTGTATATCAAATATTTTCCTTTTTCTCTCGTTATATTTTAAACAAATTTTTCCATTATTTACGATCTCTTTTCTCTTACACTTTCTATAATCCGTTTAAAATATTACGTACTATTTTCTCACGATATGTAAAATAATAGTAAAGAAATGATCCGGAAAGAGAGAAAGAGAAAGAAATAAAATAGAAATATGTAAATCTTTCAATAATTAAACGGAAACGGGACAGGATGTTGAGGGTTGATAATACAGTTGCATCCTTTGCATTTAATACTCTCCAATTGTCAGCTAACGAACCGAACAATAGAATTCTTCGTATTTTTGCGATGAAAAAGATGAAGAAAAAAAATTAAAAAAAAAAATAAAAAGCCTCACATTTGTTTAACCAAAAAAAGAAGAAAAATAAAAAAAAAATAAACCTACGTGCAATATATTCTAAACAAATTAATAAAAATTGATGAACTATTGTCCTACAAAAATATAAAAAAAAAATAAAAATCTATATAATATCGGTAATAAATAATTTTGTATTTGTCTCGTGCACGCGCACGCACACACGTAGTGACATACACCCGAAGAAAAAATGTGACTATAAAATATATGAATAAATAATAACTTCTTTCTTTTTTTTTTGTTTAAATAAACAATCTATTTCAAGCGTATATTCTAGAGAAAAAAAAATAGAACTTTGAGTGTGGGAGAAAAGAGGAGCGTCCTACTAACTGATGGACGTATAAAGAAACACAGAAAGAGAGACAGAATGATAAAGACAGACAGAAATGGTAGGGAGGTGCATCATCCAAGAGGCGAGAAGACCTTGACGAGATGGCAGTCGTTAGTCACCGATAATGTTACTAACGAGACGTTCGAGTGCGCGCGTACGTTCACACGGAACGTATATACACAATCATCTATATATATATATGTATATGTGTGTATGCTGTTATGTATGTTTGTCAGATATACGTTCGCACGCAACGTATTACACGCATACATTCATGCAAAATCATGAGAGGAGTTAGCTCTCGTGCTCTTGACACTCGGTCATTCCATGTTGCACAATCGGCCTTTGCCAGTACACATTTTCTTCTCGGTTTTATTATTCTCCTTTTTTCTTCTTTCTTTTTTCCGTTTTTTATTTTTCTTTTTTACGTCCCTTCTTTTTCTACTTCTCTATTACGATCTGTCTGCTGTATAAATAAATTTTTTTTATTGTTTTTATTTATTATAATAATAAATTATTATTATAAAAATATAATAATAATATAATATATAAAAATAATAATTTATTATTATTATTATTTATTAATTTATAATTTATATATTACTCGATTATAATATAATACGATTTATTAGTAATAATAATAATAATAATAATAATAATAATAATAATAATAATAATAATAATAATAATAATAATAATTTTTTTTTGATGGTCTGAGAATGCTATTCTTTACGCACTAACCCAGGGGCCCCGCCCGCCAGTGAAACCCATCACTATGTGAGTCCCACTGCCCTGGAGTGTCAGGACTCACCTTTCGGCACTACCGACTAAACTCATATCAATCTTAGTGGCATTTTGAGCCATCCCGGCACTGACTTGGGAGCATTACTTCGGGATGGCGCCACTACATCAGGTCCCTTGAAATAATAATGATAATAATAATAATAATAATAATAATAATTATTATTATTATTATTATTATTATTATTATTTTTTATAATATTTATTATATATAATAAAATATATTATTATTATTATTATTATTATTATTATTATTATTATTATTATTATTATTATTATTATTATTATTTGACAAAAAAGAAGAAAATAATTATAGCAACGCATGAAAACCTTGATTACTACTGACATTAAAAACATAATTTTTTTCCTCCCACTACTAGCAATAATAACAAGCTTACCCCTCCGCAATTGGTGATTGGATGCAAGCTAATGCGTAAAACTTCTCTCAATGAATTCCTCGCAACGTGCTGCTCAGTGTTCTTTTTACGGTCCCGCGTCATTAGTCACGCTTGGCATACTACCTATAATAGGTAACTATGCGTTCAACTTCGGTTCCACCTTGACTCTACTATTATTTTACCAATTATCTACCAGGCAAGGTTTGTCCATTTTGTACGAATATCCAAGAAATTATCTTCCTCTATGATTCTTACAATTAGATATATTTTTTTTCTATTACACATTTCATTCGAATATAATCATTTCGATTTGATTTATTCTTATTTTTGAAAATGTATTTTTTGTATTGGTTTATACCTGACAATAAAGATATTTTCGTAAAATGGAAGGATTTCTTAAATAAGACTTTGTTATGGTTTTTTGGACAACTGGTGAGTTGAGTTATTGCATTGACATGATCGAAATGTTAAAGATATCTAGACTATTGTGCATGTATTGTAAATGACAAGCATTTACATGATTTTAAAAGCTCTATATCTTGTCCACAAAAAGCATACTAAAATTTAAGGGTACGATGGAACTTGGTTTCTTTTTAAGCCCTTTAAAATAAGATATCTGAGGATATTTTTTGTCAATAAAGAAGGGATTAGCTCTCTTATTTTGTAAGATAAAGAAAAGGTGTGAAGTTTGTGATACTTTAAAATGACAGAAACATGCTATTTATAAGAAAGTCAACTTCGGTCTATTACCAATCTTTTCTTGTTTACCTACTTGACACAACCAACATAGGAACAATAAATCTCTGGTCTAGCAGCATATTACCAGCATAGTTTCAAAGTTTAAACTGTACCAGGACAATTAGTATGACATCGTGTACATGTATACATATATGTATATATGTAAAAATTACACTTTGAAATTTGACGTTTATTACTTATTCGATACCAATCAAGATTTATCGAATTGATAATACCTTTAACTAGTTTTTTTTTTTTTTTAATAAAATCAAATATTGACTATTGGATAACGAAAACATTACATTATACAATAAAATTAAAGAGAAAAAAAATACATCTATGAATATTTTTTTTCTTTCTTCCAAATTATTGTTCTATTTCCCTTTTCTTGATTTATTTTTTTTTTATTGAAAAATGCAAGAAATCTATTGTTGAAAATAGATCGAACTAATGCGTCTCTTACGTCGTAATAGTCATTTTTATCCTTTCATAAAGTTAGTCGTTTAAAAATAAAACATTGCTCGTGTTTTTCTTTTTTTTCTTTCTACTATAAAGAACGAAAAAACAAGTTCAAGTTTATATTTGCAACTAATAACGCACGTCACACCGCGAGACGTTCGAAAATAACATTTATGATAGTAAGTATTAGATCGGTATCATGACACGCGCTTGCCATGATCCTTCATATAATGAGTATGACGGACTTCGTATATGTACACGTAATAGATATAACAATTATTTCCACGCTTACGCTTTTATTCCCTTTTATTTTTTTTCCTAGACTCATTCGACGTAATCATTTTCACTTTAGGTATTTTATAGATGACGCGTATTTTAATAGAGTGAAAAGAAATAACAAAAAGAAAACAGGATCATCGATCTATTGTCATCAGTTACGTCAATTCATTTCCTTCATTCACGTTTGTTATAATAAAAATATTCATTGCAAATTTAGATTCAAGATTTTCATTTCAAAAAAAGAAAAAAAATAGTAAAACACTCATTTTATTTACATTGGGTATTTAATTATATTTGATTTTTCGTTAAATATATTGTCTTACGATATATTGTTTAAAAGGTCTATTAATTAATTATTAGTATAATTAATATAACGTTAATAAATCGTAAATGATAGAAATTGTTCCCTGGATTTTTAATTTTTTTGTTAATTAAATATCACTCATAGATGAAAAATACGATTTGTACCGTATTAAACAAATGTATTTTTGTTGTAATCATAAACGTTGTTAAGTTTCTACATAAATTGACCTAATTTTCACAAATATTGTAATACAATCCTCGATTAGGATATGAAATAAACATAGGAAAAAAATAAATAAATAAAAAAGAAAGAAAATAACATTAAAAGGAAAAAAAAAGAAAAAAGTATCCAAAGATTTTTGAGGCCCATTAAAAATATTTTTTAAAAGATCCCACTTATCTTTTTTTGATCATTTTCCTCGATCCCGTCAACATGTGCAGGACATTTAGAATTTAACGCAAATGGTTTTCCACGCTCCCCGGGAACGTCGAGGGTCGTCCTCATTTCTATTTGGCCTTGACCCCCACCACTACCACCACACTACTAAACTACCGCCACTACTACTACTATACTATCACCACCACCACCACACCACCACCACCACCCCCATTTCTTCCACCTCTACCATCTCTACTAGAATATACCACGATGAATAACTTGGTATCGTCCAAGTACTACTAATCTTTGTGCTAACGATAATTGATGTTCAAAAACAAAACATATATATATATATATATATATATATATATATATATATATTACATTTACTTAATAGATACATCCCAGTGAACACACCAACGTAACAGTGATATCACACCTAGAGAACATGTAAAATAACAAGTGTAATGTAAATTTTACATTCTTGTGATACAAATTTTTATGTAAATGAGACATCAAATTTGTGACGTAAATATGCCATTAAAATTACATACATGTTACATACCGAGTGACATCACATTAGTAACCTTAGAGTGATGTTATATTTATATATCAGAGTTACGTTAGCTTTACATTCTAGATATAACTATTACATACCTAAGTTAACTTATAAATAACATAACCGGTGTGACTCTGTTTTATCATCACATTTACATCACAATGTAATATTTCAATTCTGTTCATATTGCTACAGAACACCTATATAAAACAGTTATATTTTTTTTGCATTGGAATTTTATGTCAAATTTATGTTAAAAAAGTAACTTTGAAATTATATAATATATAATATATAAATCAATATTTGAATAGGAATATTTTACAGAATTAAATTCCTTATAAGTATATATTTTCAGTGCATTAAATAAATATGTCTAATGTTTAGTGTACCACCGGTGGTACACGTGGCACGGAACGTGTTAATTATAATTTATATTATTAATTTATGTTATATTTTATTATTTAATATTATTTATTAATTATAATTAATAATATTATTAATTATATATGTATTAATAATATAATGTAAGTTAAATTTAAAAAAAACTAAAAAAAAAGAAAACAATTACATAACCTCAACAACGATTTTCGATTTTTTTTTATATGTAACGTCACATTGTTACGTAAATGAGTGTGAAATTGTGCGTCACATGTGAGTCACCTGTGATCCGTATGTTATTTTAAGGTTTACGTAACCTACAATTTTTATTCTGTAAATGTGACGTCTCGGTTACATTGGTGTGTTCACTGGGTATGAACTGCATTTTCACACCACACACAATTTCATATTATATCAATTTTTATTTATATTATATCATTATTATCAATTTTATATTATTTATGTATATTATTTGTATTTATATATTTAAAATATTTAATATATATATATTAATAATAATAATAATAATAATAATAATAATAATAATATAAATAAATAATAATATTATATAATATAATTATATATAATATAATATATAAAAATAACACACATATAATATAATAATAATATAATATATATATAAATTTGTGTTGTTATAATTTACTAAATAGTTTAGAATTATTTTAAATTTAAACATTTTATAACAAAGCCATAGCAATGCGTGGCCGGAGCATCCTACATATATATTGTATCGTCGCTTGGAGTTTCCCCACTATGTTTTCGAGAACGCTGAATGAAATGTTAATGTGTTGAATGTAGTTGTATTAGTGCAGGTTCGCTAGATAAGATTTTATCGAAATGGATTTGTAGCTGGTTTTCCTTTTACAACAAAGAAGTTCATTTGTTTTTGGCCTCGTGCAAAAAAATGTTCTTGTGACTGACGCGGCCTAACGGGAAAGTCTAGTGTCACGTAACGTCAACGTTTTAAACCTTTGATTGCTAAAGGCGTATATATACGCTCTCACAAATCCATCAATATACTCGAAAGGCTTATAAATACGCTCTCACAAATCCATCAATATACTCTAAAGGCGTAAATATACGTCCTCTGTATTTTTTACTATCACATCTTTATTGCTGTTTTACAGATTAATTTTACATGGAATTTATTGATATGTAACATAGCAACTAAATTACTAAAAAAAAATTTTTTTTAATTTATATTTTTATTCATTTGCCATTATTATCTGTTTTGGTTAACTGTCAATAGAAAAACAGTCGCAGCGACTGACATACGAAAATCGCGTCGTTCATATTACGGGGTTATACGCAGTTGCGAGGCTCAAAAAAGACGTCTTTTTATGAATTTTTTATAGAAACAGTTTATATTTTTCAATTACAAGTGATGGTAATTCAAATAGAGCCTTTTTTTAAAAATACAATAGCGCGTTGATCATTTAAAAATATTGATGTGCACCGCTCCTGTAGATGATCTCCCGAACGACCTCCAAAAAAAGGCGCTTAGCGGTAATCTCCATTTCGTCGGTTTGAATTATCTGAAATCAAAAAATGTTGTGGATTCTTTTAAAGGATAGATTAATGCAGGTATTAAACGGAAGGAATAATAAAAATTTTGATTTTTGACGAAATGGCGTCTATTTGAACAAAATTTTTCGTTTCTGACTAAAATTTTCGCTCCAAATTGTTAAAAAAAAATAGTAATAATTTTTTTTAAATTTATTCCTTCGTCCAATACCTGAGAAATATATTTGAAAAAATTGTGTAAAAATTTGAGACCGATCGGTTGCGCTATTTCTGAGAAATTGCGATCACCGACTTTGAAAACACCGTTTTGAGAAAAACGCGTTTAAAGTTTCAGAAGTAGTTTACACATAGTTCATGGTATCATCTATTCCAGGGCCATAAGAGGGACCTTTTGCCATATCGGTAGCTTCTAATAAGTCCAGCTAGTGTTGTCGTCGAGCCATTCTTCCTTCACGCGTGCTTCCATGCGCTCTCGCGTCGGAGATCATCACACGCTCTGCGTCCTCTTTTTCGACATAAGCATGAGCTGCGGTGCCTAATGAAAGTCCTAATGCACTCATAAAGTACAATAATGATTTTGTACCTTCATTAAGGGGTTATATACAGTTAGACGGCCGAAAAAAAAGTGAATTTTCCAGAATTTTTTCTGAGAAACCTTTTAAATTTATTGATCCAAAAATTTATACACATATTATGGTATCTTTTAACTGTATTTTAAGACTTAGTACTAGTAAAAATATTTATTTGAAAAAGAGCTACAGCTGATCTCCAGGAGCTCTTCTCAAAAAAGACGTTTTGCGGTGACCACTATATCTCGGAACTGGATCATCTTAAATTAAAAAACCAAACAGATTTCGTTAAAATAATGTTAAATCTAGTAATTAATCGAAGGAATAAGCAAAATAAAATTTTTTGACAAAATGGCGGTTTCTCAAAAAAAAAATCGATTCTTCACCGAAATTTCGGCCTTAAATTGTTTATAAAAAAAAAATATCTATCGGAGAGAAAAAATCTTCGATTAATTACTAAAAAATATATTTAAGAAGGTCGTGTTAAAATTTGAGACTAATCGGTTTAGCCGTTTTCGAGTAATGTTGGTCACCGACTTTGATAACATCATTTTGAGAAAAACGCGTTTAAAGTTTGTACCTTGTACTTCCAAGCACTCTGAAACGCCTTTTCAAATTAGCTTGTAACTTTGAAAATATTCACCGGAACGATATGAAATTTTCTGTGTGTATTCTTAAATATATGTACATTAAGAAAATAAAATTAAAAAAAAATCGATTTTTTGAAAATTCTAACTGTATATAACCCCTTAAACATGCCAGCTGCAATGTAAGCCGCTATTTCAACAACTTTAGTGCCACATAGAACAATTTTTGGAGTTATTTTCCATATCAACTGATTATAACTCTCATTATTGTTTTGTGTAAATCCACCAACACACCTTTCCAATAATTTAACGTTGCTAAGGTCTCCATAAATTGGGTATATAGCTTCAGCAACATCAGCTGGTAAAGTTGAATAATCATGGGTGTAAGAAGATAATTTATCTGTTGCTAGCGCTTGCTGCCAACTACACCATTAACACGATTTTCACACTTATCACACACTACAACGATTTAAAAACAAAATCCACGGGGGAAAGCATTTTTAAATTTTATTTTTTCGTTACAAGAGTCACATTTTACCTAATCACGTATCGCAGCAAAAACTTAATATTTAGATAAACAATATCTTATGGATTAGTTCGAGAGCGTGCCACAGTCAAAGAGTTAAATAGGAACGAGAAACACATTTGAGAACAAAGTACGTAATATACAACACATAAAACAGCATCCAGTATTTTTTTCTACGAGGTATAACATCTTTCGTTGAGATAAACCTTAAAAGAAAAATAAGAAAAAATTAAAACAAAAATAGAAAAAGAAAAAGCAATTTATCGTTCTTATTATTCTAGAATAATAATAATAATAGTAATAATAATAATAATAATAATAATAATAATAATAATAATAATAATAATAATAATAATAATAATAATATTAATAATTCTGTAACATAGGAATTTTTCTATGTTTTAAAACAAATATTTACATTTTCAAGTTGGTAGACATGTGATTCAAGGATAGAATCTGCTTTTATTCCCCAAATTCAAGGGACTACAAAAATTCTTTTGTATTTTCCTTTTAACAATGCCAAAGGTTTAGTTTAATACAATGTACAATAAAGATTTCAGGTTAGACATTATTGTAGAGTAGAAGAGGGGTGCCCACATAAAACCAACTTTATAAAATGTTTCTTGAAAAGCTTTAAACCTTTCAAAAATGTTTCTAAAAAATCGTTCTACAAGGTGAAAATGTCCACGTTCAGAGACTCGCAAAAGATTACTCTATCAGTAAAATATTTTTAAAATTGTTTAAAAATATTTTTGTAAAATCTTTTATGAATCTTTTTCAAAATATTTTAGAATGATGCCTGCAAGGTTTCTGAAAGATTTTTCGGAAATATTTTTCGAAACTTTCGCTGAAAGATTTCAAAACTTATCGTGTTATGTGGGTGGGAACGGACATGGGAAAAGAAATAGAAAATTACAAAAAAATAATTAAAAAGAAAAATATTTGATAAAATTTAAAAAGAAAAATATACAAATTGATATACACAGAGAGAATGATAGAAAAGAAATAAGCAAAATAATTTGGTAGAATGCAATATCGATAAGAATAGAATAAATATGAAAACAAAAAAATGACAAAAATGAAGAATCGTCCAAAAGTAGGTAAACAAATAAGCAAAATCATGTACAAACAAAATAAGAAAAAAAGAGATTGAAGAAGAAGAAAGAGAAAGAGAGAGAAGAGAATGGCACCTAGCGAGGTGAAGTTGTTCCAGTAGTGAAAGTTTCAACCAATCGCGTGAGCGAGGAGGAAGGAGTGGTGGGAGATTGGTTGGCTGGTGAGTATCTGAACAGTTCGTTCAACATTTCAGTTCAGTATCCGACGAACGGCTTACGTTGTCGTTTCGTGTAGAATACGCGGTTGCGCGTTTACCTGCCATTTTTTCGATTTACTCATATATGTATATGTATAAGTAGATATGTATAATATATATATTTGCGTAATATACATGTTACGCCCCAAAACACAAGTTATATCGACAAGGAAAAGAGAAATATTAATTGTGAATATTTTTACTCATATCTAAATTGTTGCCCTTCAAAATTTTTATTGACGACGTTTTAAAAAGATATTTTCAAAAAAAAAAAGGAAAAGTTTACTTTCGTTTTTTCCTTATTTTTTTCCTTTCTATGTTCCATCTTTTTTCTTCTAAAGAAACCACATAGAGAAACATCTGTGCATTATATTAACGAGAAAGGGGAAGAAACAGAGAGAGAGAGATAAATAAATATATATATATATATATAGAAAGAAAGAGAGAAAAAGATGGTCTGTACTTGATATCTTTCAACAATTTAGTTACTCTTTGTGAATATTTGTTAGTGTCCTACAATTATATATAGGACATAAATAAAGATATATATACATATATAAATATATATATATATATATATATATGTATATGTATATATATATATATACACATATGTATACACATACCACACACGCACATATGTATATATAGATATATTATATAAATAGCTATCGTTTTTTGTGTACGAAATAAACACAAGGATTGGAGTCACACGTGTGAATTATTGCATCTCTATACCAAGTTGAATAAAACCGATCTTAATTTCAATTGGTTGCGTTATTTGTCGGTCGTTGTTAGTTTTCTATTTCTTCTGGATTATTTTAGTACACTCTTTGTAAAAATAAAGAAGATATTACAAAAAGATATTTTGTTGTTAAGAAGAAGAAGAAGAAGAAGAAGAAGAAGAAGAAGAAGAAGAAGAAAAAGAAGAAGAAGAAAAAAGAAGAAGAGAAGAAAAAAATAGAAGAAAAGAAGACTACTATTTTGGATTTGTTTTTTTGCGAATGGAAGAGAAAAGGAAAGAAAAAAGAAAAAGAGATAGATAGAGAGAGAGAGAGAGAGAGATATCACGAAAGTAGAGCGAACCAATAGAAGAGTACTTTGGTGTTTAACTTGTATACATGTGTGCGTGTACATATACATGTGTATATGTGCAAAAGAGGGAGAGGCTGGACCTGACCTCGATACGAGAATCGAGCGTTATTCTCGAAGGCCACTAAGGAAGTATTATACTAGTACTACTAGTACGTATGTGCAAGAAAGGTTCTTTTGCTTAATTTTTCTTTTTAATAAGGAACCTTTTAAATGAGGTTAAAAAAAGTATATAGAGGATAAAACTTTAAAAAGAAGAAATACTTTCATGGGTTTCGTCTATCTATGGACCAACCTGCCAACGAACGACTCTTCAGTAGGGCTTAAACAGGTTGATCCTACCTCCCCAGACCTAGAATGAAAATTCACTTGTATTAGGTGGAACAGGTATTGACAACAGACGAAGAAGTTCAAAAATTGCTAAACAGCTATGTTGACTGTTGACTACTGATCTCTCTTTTCCATGCGGGTATAACTCTTTCCAATTACAAAAAAAAGAAATATTAATCGAAAAAAATTTAAAAGTGGTATCGAGCAAGTGAGAAGTAAACAAGCAAACAAACAAGGAAGCAAACAAGCAAAAGCAAAGTAGCAAGTAAGGAAGGAAAGCACAAGTTAAGTAGAGAAAATTCATTTGTTTGTCTACGACGACGGACTAAGGTTTTTTTCCTTTTTACTTTTTTTGGTTTTCTACTGTGCTTGAACTCGATTTATCCAGCGCAGTGCACGAACGCGAGGAACGGACGAACGAATGAACGTCTTCTCTCTCTCTCTCTCATGGGCGGCGCGCGTTCCCTTTTGCTCTATCGTGACCCCGTTTCCTCGATGACCGACACACCGCGACTGACTGGTGAACGCCATTAGCCGCGACCGCGGTGAAACAATCTAAGATAAAAAGATAAAAATAACAAACGCAACGTGTTTAAAAAAAAAAAGACCAACAACATCTCTCTTCACGTTTAAAACAATTATTCGAATTCTATCGATATTTTGATATCATTTGTATTATTACTAATTCTCTTGTCGAAATATCTAAAAGATAAAGTTTCGAATAAAGATGACAAGGACTTCAACTTGGATCATCGATCACAACTCCTGACAGCGAATTGCTTTTTGGTGAAAGTTCGTAAGGGATACTACGTTCGGATTAAAAGGAAAAGAAAAGGGAAAGGAAGAGGAAAGCGGTAGTGATAGTGATATCAGGGAGGGGGGGGGCGGGGGCTGGAGAGAATTCAAGGATACAACGGAGGGAGATAGTTCTATTTTCAAGGCCGTCCTTTCAAAGGACGGCCAAGCTTGTTTTAAGTGTGGAACTCGAAAAGATTGATACGGTGGAGCCGAGGACTCGTAAAGGGCTGGAAAAGGAAAAGGAAGCTGGCGACGGAGAGGAAAAATCTTTGGAGGGGAAATTGGCGGAGGAAAGGGTGGTAGTACTGGATAAAATTAAAGAGGAACAAGTTGGAGTTGGTATTGTAAACATGCTTCAAACTGTTCCAAGAGTGCCCGTTGCTGGTGTAAGAAGAAGATGGGGTGGTAGTGATAGACAACCCACTATTGGGACTGCTTATCCTAATAATCATCATAACCACCATCATCATCATAACCACCATCATCATCTTCAAGAATCTTGTTCAGAAGTTTCTAGTAGTGTACTTTCTCCGTCACCATCGAGTTTTTGTTCTGTGACAGCGGAAGTTAATGCTGTTCTGACAATGCCTGCCAAAAGTAACGAAAACCTTCAACTATGGGATCTGGACCTTCAACGTGGACTGCAACAAGCACAAATTCAGCAGCAAAAACAACAAAAACAACAACAACAAACGACCAGTATAACTACTGCAACGACGACAATCGATCAATCGGTCGAGTACAGTAAAATTAGTACGGTCGTTTCACCTAACACTACCGTTACAAGTAGTATCCTTGTAACTACCAACGATCAACATCCTGCCTCACCGTATCAAAGTACCTTAGAAGGTATTGTAATATCTACTGCCACTACAACTAATACTAATATTAATTTATTCAAAGGTTCTTTATTTGTTGCATTTGAAATTTAGAAAAGTTTTATTTCGAAATTTTAATCCCAGATTTACATGGTTTTAAAATTTCCCCCTCCCCCAGATAAAGAAGTGTGAACCATTTATGTTCACAACATATTGTCATATATTGGGTCTACAAGCAAGTTTCCAGCGTTTTATAATAGATGGTCTCACGAGTAGATTCTGGGCAGAAATATCACATCACATGTGTCATTTTCGAAGCTTGTGTATCTGTTAACAACATTGCATCATCATATTTGCGCATTTCTATCGGCGTCGTATATTTTATGAAGCAAAAACATGGCAAGTTATGTGCCAAATAAGTGTCATTTATGGGAAGCGCTGCTTCTATTCTTTAATATGAAGAAAAGTGCAGCTGAGGCCTATCGTTGGCTTCTGGAAACTTACGGGACGGAATGTACTGGTGAACCGACGTGTCGTGAGTGAACCACTTCCGTGAACCGTTTGGTTCAAACGGTTCAAAAATAGTGATTTTGACGTTGAAGACAAGGAGCGCTCCGGAAAGCCGAAAAATTTTGAAGACGAGGCTTTGGAATTGGAGGCTTTGCTGAATGAGGATCCGTGTCAAATTCAAGAAGAGCTTGCTGCATCATTGGGCGTCACACAACAAGCCATTTCCCTGCGCCTGAAAGCTTTGGAATTCATCCAACAAGTTGAAAATTGGGTGCCGTACGAGTTAAAGCCGAGAGATGTCGAACGGCGATTTTGCATGTCAGAAATGTATTGTCACTAGTGACGAAAAGTGGATCAATTATGATAATTCTAAACGCAAAAAAACATATGCAAAGCCTGGCGAGCCGGCCAAATCGACGCCGAAGCGAAATATTCACATGAATAAGGTCATGCTCTGCATATGGTGGGATCAGAAGGGTGTCATATACTACGAACTGCTACCGAGTGGTCAAACCATCAAAGGACCATTGTATCGAACCCAACTAATTCGTTTGAAGCGGGCATTGGCGGAAAAACGGCCAGAATATCAGACCAGGCACAAGTCCGTAATTTTTCACCGCAACAACGCTCGGCCACATGTTGCTGCTTCGGTCAAAAACTACTTGGATAATAGTAGATGGGAAATTCTGCCTCACCCGCCTTATAATCCAGATTTGGCGCCATATAACTACCACTTGTTTCGGTTGATGCAGAACGCTCTTACTGGAATGCTCTTTACTTCAGTAGAAGGAATCAAAAATTGGCTCAAAAGACGAGAACTTTGTTTTGTGTGAAATTCACAAATTGCCAGAAAGATGGGGAAAAATTGTATCTTCCGATGGACAATATTTCGAATGAAAAATATGTAACCATTTTTTCAGAATAAACCCTCAAATTTTATGAAAAAACGCTGGAATTTTTCTTGTAGACCCAATATGAAGAACTTGAATTAGGGCACAAATTGAATAATCATTTTCTGCACAATGACCCGAATGTTGAACAAGTCCTCCTATTTCAGCAAGATAATAATAAAGACTTAACTCAATAAGAAAAGGTGCAGAAAGATTAGATCAAAAATCAAACACAATTGTGCCTATAATTATGAAAGTGGTCTAAGTCAAAATTAATAAAAAATGAGTTTATCAGTTATTACGCACTACATTATTATAAGCTAAATAAATTCAATATAATTTTGACGATATTATCAAAAATGAATCGTTAGATAATGTTTGTTATTTCAATATTATATAGAATTCGTATAGTGTTGAAGTATAAATCTTTAAATATCTCGAAACAAGAGATATAGGATTTAGACCACTTTCATAATTATGGACACAATTGTTAACTAAGAATTGCATTATCAAGACTAACTGATCTGAACTTGTTTCTAATTCATCTAACATGGAACTTGAATTGCATCAAATTCTATTGAGTGATGAAAGGACAAATTACCAACCAGGAATAAACAAGTCGAAGAAAGTGATAACAGTATAACGAAATTTTTAGTTTTACTTTTTAATTTATACTTTTTGTTTGTATATGTAAAATGATTTACATGCAATATACTCTTATGTTTTTATCATTTTATGTATAGATCGTTAGTTTTATGCTTTTAGATATATTTAGTTTTATTCTATGTTGACATAAATAATTAAATTATGTGCATTTTGTTTGTTTTTTTCGATTTAGACGGTTTTAGGAAAAGCCTATTATCAGCGTAAATTAGGGGATAGGTGTATTATATTCTTTTTTTTCGTAAAAAGAAATATCTTACATTCGCTAGGTCTTGTCTGTTTATGGGAATCCAAAAATATTCTAAAATGTATCAAATATTGGTCAATGACGTAAATATTCTAGGAAATCTTTTTTACCGGGTAATCTCCAGAGAAACTATTTTATTGGCGTATTATTGGCATAATTGCAATAGGATGAGGAATGGAAAAGTCGAATTTCATTGTTGACGAAAAGAAACACGATGACAGTAGTAGATGGACAAAATCGGTTTTTGAAATTGTTTGTAAGGCTTAACGTTAATGGAAAGTGAAACGTGTCATTCGATTAAACATATGCATAGCACACATCCATAAATTGAAGGACGAACAAGCGAAATCTTTTCTGTTATTATCAATTGATCGTGCTTGGGAAAGTTTTTGATCATGTCTCGGATTGAAATTGGATTTCATAATACATTTTGCGATACCAAATTATAATTCGTTTTATAAATGGGTACCCGCTTTTGTATTAAATTCCCTCCATTATTTTTCATCTCACTACTAATAATAATTAAGTATTATTAAATTATTATATATTTAATTATATTTAATATAATTAAATTAATATCAAATTAACTATATTACTATAATTAAATTAACTATTATTAATAATAATTTACAATCCCACTACTAATAATAAAAAATTAGAGGGAACTGCATTTTTATACTATTCGATAAATTAATCGAATTCACATGAATTTTATTTTGAATTTTATTGAAAATAAAAATTCAATTGTATTGAATATTTATCGGTATGCCCTACGTAATTTTTCCTTTGAAAAATAAGTACAAAAATAAGTCATATAATTTAAATTTATATACTTTATTAAAATTACCAATTTGTTTTGTATTGATTTTCTTAGCTTTTTAGTTTTATCAAATATTGTAAATATTGTTATGTTTTTCTTATTACATTTTGTGTAACTAAAATAAAAAGCAGAAAATAAATACTTTCAGTTATTAATTCAATTGGAACAATTGCGCGGGCGTGTGCACGCAACCAGCCAATTTGATCTCGAATCGAAACGAGACTTTATGGACGAATTAAACCTCGACGTTATCTTCGATCTTCAAATGATTAAAATCATCTCTTTCTTTTCTCTCTCTTACTCGTTTATAAAACGTTTCTTCTTAACGAAGAGTAATATTTCAATAGGAATTCTTTAATTTACTTGACTTTGGAAAAATAAACGAGGAACGATAATATTGCGAGATAAACAAGCAAATCATTGCTGCTTATTTCGTAAATATTCCTTTTTGAGCTTCTCTATTAAGAAAAGCATCCATCGAAGATATATGCTATGTTTTTTTCTCTCCTCATTTAGTACAAGCATAATTGTATTTAACATCAAGCGTATTAAATGCAATCTGTTGCGGGCTTGTTTATCTCGAGACTGCAAATTAAAAAAAAAAAAAGACCTTTACTTGTAACAAACAATATAATGTTAAAAGTAATCTGACATATTTATAGTCAAATTAAACAACAATATAAGCAAATACTCTTTTAAATTATCAATAATTTAATTTAATTTAAAAGATAAACCTCTATATACAATTTTGATTAAAAAATGATAAGAAAAATATCTTCCTGAAAAAATATACGTCACAAGTATAGATATTTTTGTTGTATATTTTTTTTTATGTCTTATTTATCAAAGAGAAAACAAAATAAAAGGGGAGAAAAAACGTGAGAAGTAAAGGAGCTAAAAATAATTTATTGTACCGTGTTGCGAAAAATGATCCAATTTATCTATAGTGAGAAATTCGTTCAATAGAAATATTAAATTTGTAAGTTAAGCCTTTTTTGGGAATTTTTTTTACGAACATTAAATGAGGAATAGAATTTCTTTTTTGAGGGTTGGTTAATCATATATTGAACTATGTAAACAAATATTTTTATTGATTTTAGATACAAAATGGCGTCGTTGTTATTAATCTTTTATATAACGATATTCGTATATCGTGGGATAAAATTTCAACACATTCTCGACCCTTTGATCCTTTACCTTTTATAAGAAGCCGTTCCTCTCTTCCCTACAGTCGACCAATTTCTGCAAATTCATTCGTAAGATTTCTTTGTATTTTCTTCCCTTCGTAAAATATTCCTTCGTCCTTCCGACGTAGTATATATATACGTGTATATGCCAGGTAAATTTAAAATTTTTAGTTAACAAAAGTATATCGTAAATCTGGACTACCTGAATAGAATACTGTGTGAATATATCCCTTACTTTTAGTAAGTAGTTTGGAAAAATTCTAAAAGAAAATTACAGTGAAAGAAAAAAAATATTCAACCATTTTTACATTTACATATATACATGAATATTTATAATCAATAAAATTTTAAGATATTTATTATAATATTTAATATAACATTATAAATAACAGAATAAATATACAGGGTGATTCACTAATTCTGGTTACCTAAATAGCTCTAAAAGTACGAAAGCAGCAGAAAAGTTTATTCAGAAAAAGTTACATGAATAATTCAGGACTAGATATAAAGTTATTTTTGTTGTTGTTAGGTTCAATATTTTTCGAAATTTATAGGTCAACACTTTGTTTTTTTAAATAGAATATTATATTTTAATACTTATGTTCTGATAGCGGCTGTCAAGACGAATCCAATAATATACAACATTAATATTTTTGAAGGTCAACGAAGATAAAATCTGCCAGCCACAATACAGTTTCACGCGTCTAGTCGCGTCATTGTCGCGTTGTGCTTGCGTCAAGGGTTGTGTCGCTGTAAACCAGATATTTTTATTACTCATGCGGGGAAAGTACTATCTTTGCGGTCGCTATTGGGGTTGAAAAGACGCTGTGTTTGCCTACTTTACAATTTGAATGCGAAAAGTTTACTTGTCGCACCCAAATTATACTTACCACACGCAAATTGACGATAAAAAAAAGACAATCAAAGTGTCAATATTGTAGGCGATAAGATTAATATGTAGTTTTTTCTTTATTTTATTTCTTGTTTAAAAACGCTATCTTAGACGATAAGATTAATATTTAGTTCTTCATTTATTTTATTTTATAATTTTTTAACTTTTTCAGTATTGTTTTGTGGAGAGGGAGGGCTCCGTCCTCCAACCCCCCGCCGGGTCTCTGCCCCTGGACCCCGCCGGAACTTCGCCCCTGGACCCCAATTATGTACCAAATATGTCCTCGCATTCGTAATAAAAAATAGAATGTGCAACTTCGCTCTCGTGGGCAATCGACAACTTTTCGCACTAGTTGTACAGTATACTATTTCTGAATAGTTTTTATTGGTCATTGTCAAGTTTTGTATTTAATGTGGCATATCATTGGATTCGTTTTGACAGCCGCTATCAGAAAATAAGCATTAAAATATAGTATTGTATTTAACTAAACAAAGTGAACCTATAGATCTGTATATACTGTACCTAGCAAAAAAAACGTTATGTTATAGTCCTGAATTTTTCATGCAACTTTTTCTTAATAAACTTTTTTGCTACTATCATACTTTTGGAGCTATTTAGTTGGCAAATCACCTTGTATATATAATTGATGTCCAGGAAACTTCAGATTAAACTTATAATTTGTATTAGGTAGTGTAAATGTAAAATTATGAGCTTAAAATATATGCATATATTCACTTTAGATTTTCAATTATCATTGAAATTAAATGATGCTACATGAATTGTCCATTTTTTTCGAGTTACTAAACGTAATTTTATATTTCGTGTTATAATTAAATGTTGTCCTTTTATATTGTATCTTTTTCACTTATTTCCTATCATCCGAAAGGAACTCATGCAGGCAAATATTGAAGTAAAGAAAAAGAATGGTTCTTTCCTATTCAATTAGTTTTCCATCGTTCGTTTACTTGGTCACCCATTCGGTCATACACATACACAGGGACAATTGTATCATATATATATATATATATATATATATATATATATATATATATATATATATATATATGTATATATATATATGTTTCTTGTTATTTCCTATTTGCCATTTAATTATCGACCTTACTGACCCCGTTATTTAATTACTTCGGATCACTCTGTACAAGGCTTATTCTTATGTATATGTAGTATATTGTATTGCTTTACCCATTGAAACGTTCATAACCTCTAAAATGAGAAAGAAAAGAATATTAGAAGAAAAAAAAATAAGGGATAGAGAAAGAGAGAAGAAGAAAGAAACCAATATATGCAATAAAACTATAATGGTTGACGCATTTAATGGCTTAATTGGCGTGATGTGCGTTATATCTTCGTTTTCTCTCTCTCTCTCTCTCTCTCTCTCTCTCTCTCTCTCTCTCTCTCTCTCTCTCTCTCTCTCTCTTTCTGATTCTGTTTCTCTTTCCCTTTACTGTCCGCCATTGTAGCAACGCTACCACCACCGGATGCCGTGTTTCCCATCGATTATGCTATATACACGCTATCATGTATATATATATATGTATATGTAGATTATGCATTCTCCTCTTCCTCGCACAACCGTATCATTTTCATGTGTCTCTTTGTCAAGGTCATGGTCTCAATATCGCATTGCAACAACATTGTCCCAATGGAATACCTTCGCTTTCCAGCAACTTCATACATATGCATTTCATGGATGGTCATTGGGTAATATTATTATAGTCAAATTTTCAGTCAATACTCTTCGTTACTAACAATAACACGTTTTTGAAGTAAAAACTTCTTTAAAATGGGGGTGATTTGGAAAAAAGAGAACGGAAACGCGGCGATGAAACGGCTATATTACTAACAAGGAGAGTGCAAGGCCTTAGTCTCACGGATTTTGTTCAAATTTTGTAGGATGATAGATTTTGCTTCTCTGTTCACGAATATATATGGTAATAGGGGCTACTACTCAATAATTTTTTTAGATATTTACAATTAAAGATGTTAAATATGCTATTGAGTCCTTAAGGGGTAACACCACTATAGAATTTTCAAAAAATCGATTTTTTGTTTTTTAGCCCAAAGTGTACTTTAGACATCTAAAAACATTATGCACGATCAGTGGGTGGAATAACTGATAAAAACTACACTTTTCCAAATTCAAGCAATACAAATGGAATGCTGAATGCGATAGTCATAGATAAACACCTAATCGTAGGATGGTTATTAAAAGAAATAGAATTCATGGTAAACAAAGTAAATATAAAATATCCTTTTTGTGAATCTCAGGTATAAAATTTTGTTGGTTATGATGATTTTCGAATTCTCACTTTCATCTACATTTTTGGGCTGTCTAAAAAAAATTTTAGAAATCACGAAATAAAGTCGTTACAGAAAACATATGGAAATTACTGCAGGACTGAACGAAGATTCTGATATAAATGCAATAAGAGATCTAATAGAGATATTTTCTAAAAATGCTTTTTCAACTGCATAGCCTGCCACACTTCGAGACCCTTATTATTTATAACATATTTCGTTTTTATTCTTTGAACCACAAACTTAAATTCTCTTAATAGTCTCGTCTAAATAAAGATCTGAGCAACAAAAATCAAAAGAACGCATTGAATTGTATCGTTCTCTTAGCTTATCGAACTATGTACACAATGAGTCTCAAATATCAGCCCCGTGGTAAACTCCATTGATTCACGGTAGGCGTTCAGCGTGTTAAAAATGTTTTTATTTGATGGAAAAATTAATATAAATTTCTTTATTACGTAAATATTATAATTAACAATATAATTTTCTTATATGCCTGGGTCAATATAAGTCTTTGTATATTTTTTATAAAAACATATAAAAATGAAATTCAATAGACATATTTTAATCTTAATGAATTGAATATATTTATGAAGGAAAATAAAAGTATGACAGTAATTTACTTGCTTTTGAATGGAGTTTGTCAGCTGCTTCTAATGTATTTTACAGTGTTGTCTAATTCTTCTTTTTCTCTGATGTATCTTGTAATCATTTTTTTTTTTTTTTGTAAAATGTGTTGCAGACAATACAATTATTATATTCTATATATTTCATGATTATTAATTATAATATTTTTCAATAAAATAGAAACATTTTTAAATAGAAAATAAATTATACGTATATATATATACCTTCCAGACTCACATAGACTTACACACTTATACAACTTACAAAAGCAGACTTCACACCTTCTTTCTTTATTTCGACCGTCGGTTTGTTTGGATCTTATTCTTTTGTCGCATACCTACGTACTTATCTCTATTTATTCTATACCCTTCTATCGTTCCTACCTACGAACAGGTTTAGCATCGACAGGTTTAGTGTCTATGCTTCGTAGAATGAAGTCGCACACAAACACACACATGTACAACCAGGAGCAATAACTACGAAGCAGAGCATAAAGAGGAGACCAAATTATGAATCGTGTTATAGCGAAACCGTGTAATGAGATACCGTGTTGTTGGAGGATTTGCCGTAATTTGTGAATCGTGTTATAGCGAAATCGTATTAGGAGAAACCGTAGTGTTGGAGAGATACCTACTTAAAAACATAAGTTCTTCGACTGGCCGCTAGATTTCGCACTTTTCTCACAAGCAAAACTGTTTCATGAAAACTATAAAAGACCTCTAGCATTAAAAAAATTTCCGGTCCTATTTTACTGATTAACATTGGTACTATATCACTAAACTTTCTCAGTGTAAGGCTAAGTCGATGATGCAACTGTGATGAAAAATTGTTGCCATTTTTAAATTTTAATATACCAACAGTTCAGAATTATTTTTGTAGAATGATAGGTTCTTCGCACCTTTTACTTCGTAAGGGGTAGACTAGGAGATGTGGAGCGTCACATTAAATATATGTATTAAGAGGATATTCTGGTCTAGAAATTTGAAAAAATCGATTTTTTTTTCCTATTTTCAAAGCTTTAACCTTTTAAGAATATGTCCTTAAAAGGATTTTTCAAAATTCAAATTATTTTCAGAGATATAGCTGTTTTAGTGACGCGGCATCCTATAATCCTACCCTTATTACGCGAAACTTTGAACGCTTTTTTCCCGAAACTGTTTTTTTTCACGGTTGTCATGATTTCTCAAGTTCTACTAAACTGATTTACTTGAAATTTGGTGAGAGTCTTCTCTATTCATTTCTCTATCGTACTAACTAAACTCTTACAATAATTTTTAAATTTTACTATTTTTAAAAAATTCGAAAAAGGAAAAAAAGTGGTAAAAAATATGTATCATTTTTTCAGACAGCCGTAATTTAGAGAAAAAAAATTTTTTTTTAACTTTTTTTTAGTTAGTACAATAGCGGCATTATTCTAAATTAATAATCTTTTTAATTTTTTTATTTCGAATTACTAAGAGTGCTGCAATCGTGACAATCGTCGCGCGCCATTTTTTTAGGACACCCCATTTCATCAGCCTATATCTTTTTCAATTTTGAATTTTTTCACTATTTTTTTTTCATCTATTCTTGAAATATTATTAAATATCTTGTAACATTATCGATAGTGAAAATATTATTTGTCTTTTGGTTATTGCACTTGAAAAAAATACCTAAAATTCATACCTCTAGACCAGAATACCCCCTTAAGTGAACATTTAAAATAAAATACATTTTTCATAAATAATAGTATTGAATTGAATAAACAAAACTTCATAACGTTGGAAGTATACCGACTGTACAACATACCGGACATCATTGATGTTTGAAATTCACGACGATTAAGATGGACAAGTCAAGTGGTGCCCATAAGGACGGTCGAACAGAAAAAGATTATTGGGTAGACCGAGACGTAGATGGGAGGGACAATATTAGGAAAGATCTTAAAGAAATAGGCTACGAAGATCGCGAATGGAGAGGAGGTCACGCTCAGGAACAGGAACAATGGCAGATTTAGTATTTGCGGCAATGAACTTTCAAGCTCCTATTGCTAATTAATAATTATAATAATAATATTATTGAATGATAATGTGTTTCTTTTACAACGACTTTTGAAGAGAAAATTTTGTTAGAATCCTTGTGATTCAGAACTCGATGAAACGAAAAAGTACGACCAAAATTGTTCTGTTTTTTTTTTTCAGGCATCTAAAGGAATTAGTTACAACAACAAAAAATACTTGGGTGTGCTGACCCATGATAAAGATATCTCAAATTCACAGAAGGATTATCATTTACTTGAGTTTCAAATAAGGATACATTATATTTGCTTAGGTTAGGACGGGATATCTTTACATAAACAAACATTCTACATTTTTTGTTTCTATCTATGGCTATCACATTTGGCATTCTATCTTAATTGTTAGAATTTGGAAAGTGTTAGTTTTAGTCAGCTACTCCCATCCCAAGATCATTCCGGTGCCCTTTGGTATATATGGTAGCAATATTATAATAAATAAATCCTACAATTATCTTACTTCTGATACTCTGCATTCGACTCATTCTTTCGAAGCTTGATTTTAAGAAGGTTTCACTTCTAACACGTCTGATCTGCACATATGATATTTTTATCTTTCTTTTCTTTCATTCAAATTATGCATGAAAGAAAAAAAAAGAAGAAATGTATAATTACATATGATCGATAAGTTAATTTTTGTAGAAATATTTTTTGATTGTTTCTAATTATATCATGTGGAATTTTGTATATTTCAAATAGTAAGAGTAATTTCTCTTGTTAATTACGTACTATAGGTATACATATATTCAAATAATGATATCTATTTGTTTTTGTCCAATTAAAATGTTGGAGAGATATTTGGTTTCAAATTTTTCAATTAAAACGAAAAATTTTTTATTTTTCGGAACAATAGTGAAAAATTGCTATTACTCGTGCACTAAAAAATTCGTATTTATTCTGGCGTAATTAAAACGTTCCCTATGTATTTATGATCGATATCGTCCAATTGCGTATGAAAGTATTTCCAAATGTATTTATTTCAAATTATATCACAGAACGATATACTTTTATTTCCATTTGAAAGAAATTTTTATATTAAAAAAAATTTCTGTCATTTGTTTATACTGGCATCATTCGCATTTGCGTATGTGTTCAATAGAGTATAACATTTAGATATACAGATATATCGTTGTAAGTATAACGACGATAGTTTCTCTCAAAGAAATTTCCATGCTAAATGATTATTCGTGTTCTCCTTAACGATTTTCACTCACGAAAGAAAGAAAAAAAATAAAGAAAACTAAAAATCTCGGAATAGTTATAATAGTAATTGAACGTGTTGTTTGATACGATTTGCATATGGAAGTCGATTGGTATATGTTAAACAATGCGAGTTATTTAACAAATTAAATAAACTATCCTAACCTTCAAAAGCAACAATAACAAAAATTTTATTGTGCATTATTTTTTTTTATTATTTAACGATGTTGTATTTTTTTGTGTTTATTTGTCAAAAGAAATAGATAAAATATTATAAAACGTTATCATCTATTCCTCCTTTTTGTTTTTCCCATCTCTCTTTCTCTTTTTTTTTGCTTTCCCTTCCATCATTTTACATTTTTCCATCCTTCTGCCATTTTTGTTACTCCCTCTTCCATAATTTCCTTTTTTCTTTTTCTTTTTCATTGTATTCCTCCCCTCTTTCTCTTTCATATTCATACTTTTTAAAGAATCTCGGTGAGGATACTTCAACCGTCTCATTCTTAATTGCTACTCTCCATTAACTTCAGCCACAAGATGTCGGAGGATAAGAAACTAAAATCAAAGTAAATGAGAGTGTATTATGAATATTAATGGTGATTTTCAAAACATACGGTGGTTCCGGTTAAAGTGCGTTTCCTACTCTTCTTTATGTCGTCTGTTTTTCTCTCTTTCTCTTTCTTTTTTTTTCGAATCAAGTCGAGACATGACGTCATAGATCTTTTATTCACCGTTTTTCCATTTTCTTTTCTCTCTCTCTCGTTTTTAATTTTCATCGTATTTTTTTAAATCTCTTTTTTCCCTCTATTTCTCACGTAAATCCTTTTCTTCTTTTTTTCCCTTTCTTTCTATTTTCTTCTTTTTTGTCATTCAGATTTGAAAATCTCCGTTGAAAGATAATTCCACTCGTAAAATCTCACTTTTCAAAATCTCTTTCGAACAAGCGAAGATAGTACCTTTTTGCTGATTCAAGATTTAAGATCATAATCAACATTAATTATTTGTCGTTCCAAAGACAGAAGATAATTTTGCTATTGCAAATTATTTTTTTACAAGCATATAACGATTTTTCAAAGAGAGAGAAACAAAAGAAAAAAGAATTGTAATAATAATTTTGATATTTTATCTTTCATCTCTAGAATAAAACGTATAATTGATGATAATTGGTGGTAAGAAAAATTTGCTCTAATTGCGAGCCACGTATTTTTCGTTTTACAAACATTTTTCCATATAAGTTTAAATTATGATAATATTATTATAATGATAATAATAATGATATTAATTATAAGGATTGTACTCGGATAAAATATTATTTCCAAATTATTTTATCCATGTTTTAACAATAAGCACAGAAAATATTATCTCAGTATTATTTATTAGCGAGAAAAAGAAATTTTTTTTTTACAATAAAAAATATCTCGTAAGATTTGTGATTTAAATCATTATCATTATTATTCCTTAATTAATTTCTACTGTCAAAATTCACAATCAATTTATATATCCTTTAAAAGTACCTGTAATTAGAATAGTGCGAGAAATTTAAATAGAAATGTATTTATCCTTTTGATATTCTGATTGAACATCGGTTTAATTGGCGAACGGTAATATTTTTGCATTACGTGATAACTACGTGCCGTGATTAAAAATAGACATTTTGCAACGATTGTTTCTCTCATCGATAGAAGATAGATGACATGCAAACACACACAAACACATACACCTACACGTACATATAACTTATTTACATACGTTGATACAAAACAGGCAGATGACTTTTCTTCTCTTGTATTTCTTCCACTTAACATTGATTCACGTTGATTCCGATTGGTATAATAGTAGTCATATACGTATACATATATAAATTGAAGGGTAGCTCTAACGGCTCAACTTCCATTTAATGAATAAATATCAACATAGAAATAAAAATAAAAAAGTATTGTCATATTCTTTTTTCTTTTTAATATTACAAAATCTTTTTATTCTGCGTAATTTAACGAAATTAAAAAGATTAAAATACAAATGTCCTTTTTGTTAAACTGGTTTGATGGATAAATTAAAGAGAAAAAGAAAAAAAAAGAAAGGGAATGAAATTTCGAAAGCGAGGGTATTTGTCTGGTTTCTTTAACGTAACACATGTCTTCCCCTATATACATACTATGTATGTGCTTCATTGCTGATACTTTTTCTGTTGCGCCATAAGACCGCGTAACACACTTTACCCTGAAGGTATCTCTTATGTACAAGTATATTATATATATATATATATATATATATATGAAATTTATGCGTTTGTACGTGGTTCACGTAGCGACCTTTATCTTTCGTGTGGTTACCACTTGGAGAATTACTTCGAAATGCCGGTGCCGAGATTACTCGTATTTTGTGTTTATATGTATTATGAACATTTTTATAGTATTCGAAAGTGTATGCTAGTAATAGTAATAGTAGTAGTGAAATGTGTATATAATAGTATCGAGAGGAACGAGTTCGAGATTTTTTAATAGCCTGGAGCAATAGCTCCCTAAGGCAGGTATATACTATTACTACTACTATTACAACTAGTAGCCTTTTGATTTTATTTTGATAAGATGAAGAATGAGAAAAAGAATAACAGGTTAAAAAGGGTAGGGGCACGGTCACGTGTTCGTATTTTCGATAGCTTTGGGCGATAAGCAAGATGGCCGTTCGCTCAGTTCGGCCTTTGCTCGTTACGCGTTTTAATATATTTCATGTTCGGTAGTAAAAGGTACGTTTAAAATTCAAAGGATTGAATTATAGAGACAAAAAGTGAACCAACGGAAAACTATTGAGAAATATTTCATTAGACGATTATTTTATTTGATCAAGATGGCGTAGACTAAAGATATTATCTTATAATCGAAAAGAATTATATTAACACTTTTTTTATGACCAAAGAATATATATAAATAATTTGATTTCTTACAAAACAAAAGGATATTAAGTGTCTTGATGTTTTTTTATTTAACGATTTATAAATTTAATCACATAATTTATTATTTCCTTCGCACGCGCATAAATAAAATATTTTCCCTTAGTTCATAGGTATGTACATGTGGGACGAGCACCTCCATGCCAAACTTATTGGGCATTCGTGGAAAGAAATTGGTTGGTGGGCTCTGAATAGCTCAATTGGATTAAAGAGCAGTCGCACGGAAAGCGAAAGATCCGGGTTCGAGTCCCGGCCCAGTTTTTTTCACGAATCCCACATTTGGGGGGTTCGTAGCCGGAATCATAGGAAGGGAATAGGTCTCACGATTGCAATATCAAATCATATAAAGTTGATTCAAGTCGCAAAAATGTGTTACGGTTACTATTAGTGCGAATCCGATTGAAAGTATTTCCTGAAATGGGATATTCAGTTGGGAGTCCATTCCTTCGTTGAAAATGCTGTCACATCCATAGATTTGTTATTGTATAGTCTTTATCATCACGGTTTTAATGGGGATGTGATTGAGAATGCAACCAAAAAAATTAATGAACTTACTGAAAAAATAAAAAAGGACTACAAAAAAAAAATTGGCAGAAATTAAAATAATTGTAAAAAACGACAAGGAAGCATCAAAGGGAAAGAAAAATTTCAAAATGATGAAATAACTAAAACCAATTTCTTTAAATATATAACTATAAAAATATAAAATATACAATAGTATTGTATAGTGTAATACATATTATGAGCTCGATTTAATTATGTAAATATTATATGTCTGTTTTATTCAGTCAGTTTCTGTTTTCTGTATTAATCTGTACAACAATTGTTTAGGTATATATCTCTCCAGAATTTTCATACGAAACAATTATAATTGAATTATCTTCTGTAATATATAAATTTTAATTTATTCATATTATATAACAATTTTGGGATTCAAGTGAGTTTGACGATTGAATGTATTCTTCAAAGAAAGAAAGAGAGAGAAAGAAATAGAAATAGAGGGAAGAAAGAGAGAGAGAGAGAGAGGGAACAAGAAGAATGCAAAATTACAAGAGATGATCTTCAATTTATGGATGAGGCCCTAAACAAAGTGCGTTATGCGGAAAGGTTGACTACGCGTGAATGCTAAATTAAAAGTTGAGTAGTAATCGGTAGTGTTGGTGTAACAGTAAGATAGAAGACGGTAGTAAGTGTTAAAAGTAAGTAAAGAGGCTAGGACGTTGGCTCAAGTTAAGGTAACATATGAAACAAAAGAGTAAGAAGAAAATAGCTGATGTGAAGAATTGGACAAAACGATCGTCGAAGGCACAGAAAGAAAAGAAGATGAAATCCAGAACAGAAAGGCAAGGGCAAAAATGAAGTAGCTGAAGAAGAAGTAGAAAAGGAAGAATTAATTAATTACACATGTGAACAGATTGACTCAATGAAGTTGATGACGAAGTTGATGACGAAGTTGATGATGATGAAGATGACACGATGATGATGACGAAAAAAAAAAGAAACGAAGTAACGAGTAACGAAGGATGCCACCAAAGGGGAGATGATGTTGGGTGGCGGAACATTCGGGGTCGGATGTTGTTGTTGGGGGGGGGGGGTGGAATGTGGGACGAGCGCCTCCATGCCAAACTTATTGGGCATTCGTGGAAATGAATTGGTCAGTGGGCCCTGGATAGCTCAATTGGATATAAGAGACGTCGCCCGGAAAGCGAAAGATTCGGGTTCGAGTCCCAGTCCAGTCCGTCCAGTGGTCCAGTTTTTTTTCACGAATCCTACATATATATATATATATATATATATATATATATATATATATATATATATATATATACAGTGGCGGCCATATACAATACTTACGTACACCTAGCAAAATCATATTGAAATCGTTGTATATATGTTCATTCAAAAGATATACAAAAACCTATTTAATTTTTTATAAGTCCCTAGTATACATTATTAGATAAAAAAAAGTTTTCTTAATTGTTCATATTTAGAGAATTTTTAATATTTTTCTATTCCTAAGTAAAATTCTTGCAGACACTTACTTACGTACACTGAGATTTGTCATATTTAATGCGCAATTTTGAGAATTTAACAGTATTCTTCAATTTCTATCGACAATTTGAATAAATTATACGTGATATAAAGTCTTTCGTAATGAGTAAGCTAAAAAATATTGCGCCAGAACAACCACGATTAGTGCAACGTCTCCGCAAAAGTGAAAAATCATATCGACAAATATCTGCAGAACTGGGACTGTCAGTTATGGCATGTCACTAAGCACTCAAATATATTGAACGTAATGGTATATCGGATAACATTCCTCGTAAGTCAAGACCTCGAAAAACTGATAGAAGAACTGACCGAAAAATTCATCGTCTATCTGAAAGTGATAGACTTAAAACTACAGTCGATATACAATGAGAGATAACTGCAAATTTACATACTAAAATAAGTGTAAGAATTGTTCAACGACTGAATGAAATGGACGTGTTACCAGAAGAAAACCATTCAAAAAAAATTTTACTTAGGAATAGAAAAATATTAAAAATTCTCTAAATATGAACAATTAAGAAAACTTTTTTTTATCTAATAATGTATACTAGGGACTTATAAAAAATTAAATAGGTTTTTGTATATCTTTTGAATGAACATATATACAACGATTTCAATATGATTTTGCTAGGTGTACGTAAGTATTGTATATGGCCGCCACTGTATATGGGTCCATACATATATACATATAGTTTATACACTTATATTATAAACAAATATAAAATATATGATTTATTTCATTGTTTATTAGGTTCGATCGTAATGCGAACGCGTGCTTTTTTTCAACTAGCAAAAAAGAAAGAAAGTATATAGGTTTTAGATAGAAACAAAAAAATAATAAAAAAAATAAAAATATAGGGAGGTAGTAACTACAGGCGTAATTCTCGGTCGCTAATTATATTACGGCTGTACGTGACTAGAAACAAAGGACGCGATGTGTCGAGCATGTAACTCTCGCGCGTACTGTGTTCCTAGACGAGTTATATACCTCAGAACGAGTAAGAAGAAGTATGGTCGGTGAAGGGAAGTGCAGGATGAAGAAGAAGAAGAGAAAGATCTTTTTGCTTCTCTTGCTAATCGAAAGAAGAGTCAATACTTTTACTACTACCACTCTCTTTTCAATTATTCTTTGAATATTACTTTATTTTTTCTTTATTTTTATATTTTTCTTTTCTTTTCGATTTTTTCACTACGTTCTCCCACGCCAGAAAAAATATTGTCTCCTACACGTAATAAGAGTCTCTCTCTTTCTCTTTCTCTTTCTCTTTCTCTTTCTATTTCTCTTTCTCTTTCCTTTTCTCACTCGTTCGAAGTTAACTTAATCGAACGAAGTTAATTAGTTTGTACATTTTGTTACAGTCACTAATGGACCGAATTTGTCTTATTTTTCAAGTCTCAATTGTACTGTTTTTCTGTAATAGTCCAATCAGTATTTTTTGTCGACAGTCGATGAAATTTCGTTGCTAATTGCTTTTCTTTCTCTCTCTTTCTTTCTCTCTTACCCTCTATTCCTCTTTCTCATTTGATTAAATTGTTTCTTTTTTTTATTCTTTAATATATTTTTAATTTTCTATATTTTTAATTTCCTTCAATTATTATTTCATTTACTTTAACAGACGTACAGACACACACACAAATACAGAGAATAATATAAACCTTGTATACAAATTTATCTTAATTGTGTTTCCTTTAGTTGTTCAAGGAAAAACAGAAAAGAAATAAATAAAGAAATAAGTAACCTTTTTAAAACGTAAAATTAAATATATCTCGCATATTTTTTCGTAAAAATAAACAAAATGTAATACGCGAAAACCTATTTAATTTCGTAATGAGTTATGACCTATTCGTCTCATATCTCATACATATATATACTTTTCGAGAACTTTCGTCTAACGAATAAATTTTTGTCTAGCAAAAATTTCGTATCCACAAAAAAAAAAAAAAGGAAAGAAATCAACCAATATTCGAACTAATTAAAAAATAATTAATTTAAATAAACCAAAAATTAAATCACATCACTTTTATATCTCTTATTCGTATTTTCTGTTTTCTATTTCTCGTCTCATCAAATATTTGAATCCATAAGATAATTATGTATATAAAAAGAAGGGAGAGAGAGAGATAAAAAAAGATTTTGGAGACCTTGAACAGGATTTATCATTATAATAGTTCAATAAACTTCTGTGAACTTAGAATAACAAAATTTATTGCTATTTCGTAATATTTCTTTTCTTTCTACTTTTTTCATTCTTACATATTCTAGTACATAAAATATTATAACAAATAGAGATTGGGAAGAAAGAAAAAAAAGCTTATTCTGTCTTTCTATCTTTTTTTTCTTTTCAATATTACATGATTCACACGATCCTACAAAAGAAGAAGCATGACCCATAAAAAGTAGTTAGAGTTTGAAAAAGATCCTTGACCGGTGTTCTCGTTGTTATTAGATAATTCTCGTGCACGTGGCCGTTAAGGCAAACAAGATAGATAGATAAATAAAATAGTAAGATAGTGATAGAGATCGAAAGATGAGATGGAGATAAGAATCTTTGATCAAGAGTAACAATTCTCGAGGAATTGCATCGTGTTTCAACTCTGATGGTCAATTTTTGCTTTATGTACATGTAGTAAGTTTGTTTGTTACTCTTATTATTTCGTATTGTGTTAGTAGTAGTATCTCTTTCTTTCCCTCTTCTTCTCTTTCTCGTACGCATGTAATAAATACGTATACTGAGAAAATTGCGTTTGTATGTATTTATACGTATATTGTGTCTGTTCATGATGTTTTGAATTATAGTATGTCTATCACTGTCTTTATATTTCTCTCTCATTTATTCTCTTGTCGATGTAATACTCTGATCACGACTTACTCTTGCTCAACGGTTTGTCAAGGACTTCCAGAGAAACGTGCAATGCGAAGTGAACAATTAATTCTTGACTTCTCTAGAGAAACGCGTAAATGGTATCGCTCTTACATGACCCGATTGATTTGAAACATGAGAAAGAAAGAGGGAGAGAGAGAGAGAAATACAAATTATGTTCATTTTTATTTTTTACTTTTTGAAATGAAAACTTCATCTTTTTTGTTCTATCTAACTATTATTCAATTTCCTTCTCGTCAAAACGAAAGAAATGAAGAGTTCAATAAAAACATATTTTTCATTGATATTCCTTTTCTTTTTCTTTTCTTTTATTTCATTTCATTTTATTTTAATTATTATTTAATCAACTTCGTCGATATATAAGTGAAAGATTGATAAAAAAAAATTATTTTTCACATATAGAAATATATATTATTTGTTATAAAATGTTGGTTTTTAATATAATTCTAAATCATTTAATAAATTATAACAACACACAAAATAATACCGCAATTAAAATAGAATACATAAAATACACGACAAAATATAAAAAGTAAAGTTAGTTATGTCATATATAAATCTGAAAAAAACGTATGACGTGAATATATCCAAATAATTGATTTGTAGTACAACGTCATCTATCGAAAACTTCTACTACTTAAAAACCTTGATAATCTCTAAATAATAAATCCTTAAATTAGCAATAAAATATAATATATACTAAATACTAAATTGAAAAAAATCACATAAAATAAAAAAAATTTAATTAAAATTAGTTCAGTAGTTTTGAAATTTATGGTAAATCAACAATGTGGCACTTAATTTTTATAAATAAAGACAATATAAAATTGATATGTGATTATAAATTAATAATAATATTTTTATTATTTTTTTTATTTCTTAATAATTATTATTTAATTTCTATTTATCTATAATTATATTTGTTTATAGTCGCGAAGTTAAATAATTTACATAGAATTATTACGATTTCGATCGCGATGCTAATAGAAAAAGAAAAACAAATTAAATAGAAATTCTATCGATTAGTAGATTTATACTATAGCGTTGATAGGACAGTAATCATTTTTAGGTGACGTAGGAGCCACATCGACTGGAAAGATGTAGGTCATGACCTTTCATATTACCCATTGATGTTTTCCAACCATATGCGTGTTTATATCCTAAAGTTCGATCGAACACCATTTCCGAAATACGTCTCGGTCAAGGTCGCTTCTTCTTCTTCTTCTTCTTCTTCTTCTTCTTCTTCTTCTTCTTCTTCTTCTTCTTCTTCTTCTTCTTCTATTTCTTCTACTACTTTTTCGTGTTTCAAAAAACAAAATTTCTTTTAAAAGACTACATCGGAATCTTGTGAAACGTAATTGAACTTTTGTGACATGCAATAGAACTGAAAATCGTCGTTGCATAATTAGAAAAAAATAAAAATAGTAAATCTACAAAAATAGAATTTAATTTATAAAAATAAAACGGGTGAAAAACTTTTAAAGCGATTTACAAACAAAACAAGAAAATCTCAATTACTATCTTTACACAGAATTGTTAAACCTTGCCCCTTTAAAGTTTAACTTTTTTCTTGTGGATTCTAAAACTAAATTAAAACGGTTCTATGAACTTTTGACCCATCTGTGAACTATTTAGTCAACCCTTTATATTATTGTTATTACTATAATTATAGATTAGAGAAGAAATTTTCTTGGACGGGAAGGGGGGAAGAAGAAGCTTCTATATTCTCAACAAAAACAAAAACAAAAATAAAAATAAAAACAAATGTATTATAAAAATAATCTATGTTAAAGATAATTTCTATATTACAAATTTCAAGATAAAAAAATATAATTCTTATGAAGAAAAAGATAGAGAAAAGAAGAAAGGGAAGGAAAAAAAAGAAAGAGTGAAGAGATAAAATTGCTTTGTAAAATATAATTGAAAAGATCACGAGAGATCATCGAAGCGACAAAGGAAAGTTGCTCTTATTCTCTTCGATTCTTAATTATATATCCTTTTCCCTGTAAAAGCTGCAATAAGAATGAATCAAGCAATGTGCAGCTGCCTTAAGGAGAAACTATCAGGATAATTTTGTCACGCGATGCAATCAACACATGCACACACATGCATGCATAAATATATACATACATACATACATATATTCCCAAACTTTCCATACAGAGTTTATATTTTTCATGTAACTAAAAGGATACCCACTATTACTTTTTTTTATTTTTTTTTTATTTTGGAAATTTATAACAAAATTAAATGTACAACATGTCGATTATAAATACAAAAATTACATTACTTTAGAACCCTGCATTAAAACGTATACCATGTACATTTTATCAAATAAATTTATACTATATAACGGAAAATAGATTTAAAAACTAACGCATTATTTTTTCTATCTGCAATAAACAAAAATTAGCATTTAAACTATATATTATTTTTTTTCTAGAACACACGACATACGTAAAACATAGAATGGAAAAGTTAAAAATAGAATAAAATATATTTCTTGTTTTGTTTTTTTTATTCTCTTTTGCTATATTCACAGACATTTCGCAGTAACAGGTTGCAACGCGTCACCTTTTTTAAACAACAATAACGCAATAGGTATGCGTCATGAGTATCTCTCTCTGTCTTTCTTTCTCTCTCTCTCGGTGCGACGTTCTCGATAATTTGTTGGCGTGGTAGAAAAAGAGGAGAAGGAAAAGGGAGGGCGAGAAGTTGGAAGGTGAAATGATAGTGGTGATGAGTATGAGGGAGGTGAGAAGTGGGAGGTAGGATGGAAAAATCAAACAGGAGACATTGTGCTTTAGTTCGCAATTACGTTTCGATGATCCGAAAAACTAGGTCATGGTCTTTTTGTTTTTGTTTGTTTTTTTTTTTATTTTATCAATCTACATAATATCTATTTCTAATTTTGTTTCTCACAAGATATAACTAATAAAATATAATAAAATAATAAAAATTATGTATATATATATATATATATATATATATATATATATATATTATAACTAGAATGCTCCGGCCACGCGTTACTGTGGTTTTGTTATAAAATATTAATTTAATATAATTCTAAACTATTTGGTAAATTATAACAACACACAAAAATAATATCACAATTACAATGAAATACATATAATAATAATACTCAAAAAGTATAAAAAGTAAGGTTAGTTATATCATATATAAATCTGAACAAACTTATGACGTGAATGTATCGAAATAATTGAATTGTAATACAGCGTCATCTATTGAAAACTTCCAGTACCTAAAGACATAGATAATTTTTAAATAATAAATCCCTAATTCAACAATAAAATATACAATATAAATACAAATAATACAAAATAATAAATATATAATAAATAAAACAAATAAATATACAATATAATAAATAATAAATACAATAATAATATAATAATAAATTAAATATAATATAATAAATACAAAATAAATAATACACAAAATACATTTTCACAAAATAAAAAAAATTTCATTAAGATTGATTAAGTCATTTCGAAATTCATTGGAAACTAACAATACGATACTGAATTTTTATATATAAAGATAATGAAAAATAAATTTTCATTAACTTTTTTTTTCCTTTCTTTTACCCTGTTTTCGTACTCTTCTATGTTCTTTTTATTCTTTTTCTTTTTTAATAAAAAAATTCGTTACATATACCTAGAAATTAAACATCATTTAAAAAATAGTAATATACACGCATTTAGGTGATTTAAATTAAAAGAAGGATGTCGATCGTGTGCTTCCTTGAATCTTTTCGTCTAACTTTCTATTCTCTCGCCTATATGGAAACCCGCTCGAAAGCGAGTCGAGTGAAAAGACGTTCTTATATAGATGTAGAAAAGTGTGTATGTGTATGCGTATATTTATGTATACCGGCTTTCCCGGTTACAACGAACGGATTCGCCTCGATAGATAATATAAGTATATCGAAGTTGGTATCGATGATCGGAGAAACATCGATACGATTGATATGATCTTTTTGTTTCTACGAAATTATGGTAATTTTCTATGACCTCGTAATTTTCATACATGGTTATTTTCCCTTTTTCTTTCGTATATTTTTTTTCTCTTTTAAAAATTACTACAATGAAAGGTTTTTTCTAACCTAACATAGAAACAATTTTCTTTTCGAATTTCGATTCTTTATTATTTAATAAAAAATGAGCGCATATTTTTGTCGTTACTTAAATATTGTTAATCCATCCATTTGTCTCTATCTATCTTATCTTATAGAAAAAAATTTCTTTAAAAAATTATTATTTATTATTTCCATTCGTATTACACAAATAATTCCAATTTTCTATTTGCGTTATCGTGTTAACTAATATAAATATAATATTTTCTTCAAAGTATTATTATAATCATTAGATTTTTATATTGATGATTCTCACTAATCATAATTTGTAAGTGGTTTCGGTAAATATACAACAAAATTGTTCACTACTATAAGAATAATTTATTAATTATTAGAAATAATTTATTTTTCTTTTAAAGAGTATTACAAACACATATATAAAATTATTAATTATTTAAATTATTATTAACATATTTTTATTTGTAAGTTACTTCTCTAGTAGCACAAAATATTGAAAAATACATATGTATTCAATATTTTTCAATATTTTTCAATATTTTGTGCTACTAGGGTTCCTACGTGACTTACGACCGGATAAAGGATTCATATAATCGATAAAAAACAATAAGTAAATAATTTCATTTAAATAATAAACTATATAGAAAATAGAAGTTTTTTAGAACGGATGAAAGAGTAAAAAAAAAAAGGGCGATAAAGCGAACTGGTTAGATTTTTCAAGCGCGAGCGAACAGGACTCGCGATAATCGATCTGTAAACAGCAAGTACCGTTCACCCGGATGATTCTGATGTTGGATAGGAAGATGGACAAAGTAAAAAAGAGTAAGGAAACAAAAAAAAACAAAAAAAGATCAATCTCATACCGTAGAGACCTATTTCTACGTAGTTAAACGAAGGAAATACGATCGGAATCGGTCCGTTAGATCGACGATTATTGGTGGAAGGATTTGAAGATGACGCGGATGTGTTTGGCGTCAAACTCACGTTACCAGTTTAAAACTCAAAATAGGTCATCGTGCTCGGTTGGTAATCATGTTGATGCCGAGACCGATATCGGCACGTGCGTGGGACTTACTATTCCTTCTTCTTCTTCTTCTTCTTTTGAGGCTCAAGGACGAAAGTAAAGAACCGTTAGATCGAGTCAAAGACACGTCGAAACTTAGCGGAGACCAAAAAGGGGAATGCGCTACACAGTTTCTATATTTCTGTCTCTCTCTTTCTTTCTCTCTCTCTCTAAGATTATAGCCACTCTCACCGGTTCGACGATTAAACGTGCGAGCACGCATTGCTTGCCTGCTTGCTTGTTTGCTGACGTTTGTTAGTTGGATTTCCTACGAGGGATCTAAAGTTACACTTCGTTAAGATTTTTTGCTCTTATCGTTATAAATATAATACATACTGCTTGGGAAGTATTCTTGAGATTTATCTGGACACTTATTTTCCGGATTCTTTGCCTATTACGTTACTACGTGCGATTATAAACCTTTTTCTATTTTTAATAATTATAATAGTAGCCTGAAGTAATTGTTCTACTTCAGGTTACTTGTTTGCACGAAACGATTATTTTGATTCTCCACACAATAAAATAGCATATCCTTTAGGATTTGAATTTGATCATAAGAAATATGTTTGTGATTTATTGAAACACTGATTTTTCCTGGATTACTACATGATGACAAACATTTTCATTCATGATTATTTTAATAAAGTCCCAACGCAGTTGATCTCGCTGAGTTGCATGTTTGCTGATACTAGTTGCATCTAAAGACAGATCATAAGTAACATGTAATATTAGTTGCATATAAAGTTACATTTCAAAAGGACTTTTATACTTATCAGTATACTTACTGCGTTTGCAAGTATACTTGAGATTTATCTTTATACTAATTTTCCGGATTCTTTTATTATTATTATATGTTATGTATCATAATAACAGACATCTTCATTTTTAATATGTAAACATTAATAAGAAAAGTAGTTTTATGAATTCGTATAGTTTACAATTAATTGTTTAAAATATTAACACCCTAAAATGAAGAACTCAGATTACTGATAAAAATCATTAAATAATCGAATGTTTCTCACGGATTTTATACGCACGTGAACTTGACTTTTATTTAATAAAACTTAGGATTTTTATAAGGTATACCTGTTAAGAATAAAACAAAATGTAGTAAGATAGAATACTAGAAAATAAAAATGGCGTCTAACGATAGAGAAAATCTGTTTGGTAATAAAGTTCGACTTTATTGCTTCTCGTTACAAGAACATTCTTTTTCCTTTCTATTGTTCGAGTGATAAATCATCGTGAAAGGAGTAGGTGGTATCGGTGGTGGTGATGATGTAGAAGTAGAAATAGTAGGGGAAGGGTTGAAGGTCTGCTGGCAAACTCAACTTTTTGACGGTTCGAGATCGAGCTTGAGATTTATGACATACTACTATTCAAGTAAAAAAAAAAAAAAAGAGAGAGAGAAAGACACTGAATAATACCGTCTACATAAACGATTCTCCTCGGGATTGTATGAAAGCCAGTCGAGATAGAGGAAAAATAAAAAAAGGGGGTCTAGCACGGTTATATACATCATTGTTTCGCGGTCTGGAACATTATACTTTTTAAATGTATATTTTATATAGTTATGTATATGTGTGCATGTAATCATTGACCTCGAACAAAGCAAACTACAAAAACGCATGCTTGTATTTCCCTTCGCGAGGTATTATATCTTTTGGAGTGAGTCTTCAGAAACGATACTGAGCGATTGTAATCTAAAATCCTTTAGAAAGTTTTTAAATGATACTTGTTATATTCTTTTGACATTGTGTGTTCAAAATTATATTTATTTTTTATTATTTTTATTTTTCCTAACAAGGAGAGTGCAAGGTCTTGGCCTCACGGATTTTGTTCAAATTTTTTAGGATGATAGATTTTGCTTCCCTATTCACGAATATATATGGTTATAGGGGCCACTACTCAATAATTTTTTTTTAGATATTTGCAATTAAAGATACTAAAGATGCTATTGAGTCCTTAAATTCATTTCTGTAATATACTATTGTAAGTATTGGGTCTGGCATAACGGCAACGGTTCGTTCGGTCGCCAGAAATGTAAGAAGCCGGGGTCGTTATGGTTCAAATCCATGCCAAGTAATTTTTTTTCCCCTAAATTATTACTATTTTTCATTTTATTATTGTTTTTTATTATTTTTATATCATTCTGTATTTATACGAATGATAATGACAAATAAAACTCATAAGTTTTCTAGTCATTAAAGACATTTCATTTTCAACTTATTTAAACTCCATTAGGTATCTTTATATGAAAAAATAGACAAAAAAAGACCTCCCCCCCCTTTTCCCGGATTCGAACCCGAACCCGACTCGGCTTCTAACGGCACGGAATGCCGAACCGTTGTCACTACACTAAACCCATTACATACAATCATATGCTACAGAACTGAATTTAAGGACTAAATAGCATCTTTAGCATCTTTAATTGCAAATATCTAAAAAATTATTGAGTAATAGCCCTTATAATCATATATATTCGTGAACAGGGAAACAAAATCTATCATCCTACAAAATTTGAACAAAATCTGTGAGGGCAAGACCTTGCACTCTCCTTGTAAGACAAATTTGTTCATTTTTCAAGATGAACAATTTTTGTATTATTTACAATACGTATAATTTCAAGATAATGATTACAGTATTATAAGTATCCAGTGGTATATCTGTTAGATTGTATAAAAATCGATTGTACCGATTACATAGTTAGAATCGAGGAAGAAAAGCAGAAAAAGAATGAAAGAAAAAGAGAGAAAAAGGGGGACAGAGTGTGGTAAGGGAAAAGAGAGGTCAGTAGGTTACTCTCACTCGAGAGAGGGCGATCGAGCGGAAGGATGGTCGATCCGGTACTACCAACGATCCGGTATTATATCGTCGTCGAGACACTTGTCGATGAAAGAGAGAGAAAGAGAAAGAAAAAGAGAAAGAGATATAGTACGACGCAATCGTAGACAGTTCAACGCACTTGCTCGACCAATCACCGGATCGGTAAACGCCATGCGGGTTGTTTCGCGATTTGGTTTACCAAGAACACGACCATAAAGCCCAATTCAGCAAGTTACCTATATAACATATAAACGATTTCGAATCGTATTTCGTTGTTTTCGTTGAAAATAGTAATTTCAGTGGTTCTCAACTTTTGTTCCCTACAAAAGAAAAAGAAGAAAATTATTTTTCGAAATGAAAATTTGAGAACTATATAATACAATTCTAATTAAAAATTTTTCTTCATTTCATACGATAATCCTATATTAGTCGATTGAAAGAAAAGAAAAAGGAAAGAGTAATATTGTATATTGAAGAACCACTGGTGTGGTGTAAGTAAGTAAAAGCTCGCGTTCGTTCCACGGTTCTCTAACGAAGAGGATCGTGATAGAAAGCATCGTCGTCATCAGGGTCGCTCGATTTCCTCGTTAACCGGCCAAGTGGATCGCGAACGTCGTTGTAGTTGTAGTCCACACATATATATTACCTAGATCATAAACGCATACTACATATACCGAAGTGGTTTAGTTTTCTATCGGATTCGTTGTTTGCCTCCCTTGGTCTTCTACTAAACTCTTCTTGTTGACTTTTTTTCTCTTTTTCTTTGGCTCGGTTCTATGTACACGGGGAAAACGAATAAGACACAAGAGCGGATGGTCGGCAGAGTAAGTGGGTCGCGTCGTTGGGTAGGCGCGTGCGAACGCAAATGTGTTCCTTGTGTATATGTAAATATGTGTGTAAGCGTGTTGGAACGCAAGACGTGCATAGAATTGTTAATGACAATTAAATTTCGTAGATAGTACGTGACATCTAATAAAAAGCATCTAACGCATAAGTCTCATTTCTTCTTTGTTTTAACTTTTTTTTCTCCCTTTTTTTTTATTCCTTTCGCCTAATTACATTTTGATCGAATATTAGTAAATATTTATATATTTACGAGTATCGAAATTTGCGATATATCAAATTTTGTTGTTTTATTAAGAAAAAATGAAATGGATAATATTTTAGCAGAATAATTCATGACGTGGTGGTAGGTAATAAACCGTATGATATATGGTAATAAACGCGCGAGTCCGATTTGCGGGCTTGTTACTTAATTAAGCAACGGCAATAGCAGTAGCAAGTCAGTGTCGCGACTAATAATAGGACTGCTGTTTTATTAGAACGTTTAAACTATGACCGCGAACGAGAAGGTTAGCTGGTCAGCGGCGTCGTTGAATAAATAGGCAAATCTTTAACACGGTAGACGGACTGACTTACTAACTGACAGACGGATGGACAGACAGACAGTTATAGTTAAAAAAAAGACAGATAGACAATTACTTTTATCAAAGATGGATGGAAAATGGAAAAACATTTTCGTTCTCGAAAAATCTGCTATTTTTCCTTGGAAGAAAATCATCGACAAAGAAGATTCATCGATTCACTCTTCCATCAGTTTGCTTGTTAAAGATCACAGCAGTCTTCGTTTATTTTGGCCGATCTCTTGGCGGAAATCTTTTGGTTGGAACAAAAAGCCAAGAAATTCAATTCCCATTGGTCCAGGAATATGCATCTTTTACGTTCTTACTTACGTTATACGTGATTTTCGTTTAGCAAGATTTTCAAGATGGCGAAGGCTTTAGAAAACTAACCGCATATCTTTCTACGTGCGATTCAGAAGAAATCTAATGTGGGTTAGTAGGCGGTTGAACGCGATATCGACGAAACTCGACTTGTCTCTCCCATCTCTTCTTCTTCTTCTTCTCTTTCTTCTTATTTTTATTTTATCTTATTTTCGAATATAAAACCGTGTCGAAATAAAATCTGTGCCTCGGTAAACGAGCTACTGAAAAATAAGGGGAATTTAGGGGAAGTATAGATGCCTGTGTGGTTTAACGATGCAGTTCTGAAAGCGGAAGCTCCTTCGTGTTGTCCGATTACTACTCCCACGCGATTCAACAGGTTTTTCCCCTTCTTTTTTTTTCTTACGATTTTTTCCCTTCTTTCTTTCACGAGAATCACCCTACAGGAGAAAAGAAAAACGATAATATCTTAGAGCCAAAAGGGAAAGTTTATTTTAAAAACGTGTTTTTCTAATGTCACACGTGTTTTATACAATCGGCGCCATTTTTTTAAAGATGTCTCTTCTGTTCAATCAAGCTCTTGTTAATCAATTATTTTTTCATTGATGGAATAATAAATTATGTATTGTTTTTGATTAATTATTCAACAAGTTTTTATTATAAAATCTTTTCTATATTTATATAATACTCTACATATATTTTTGTAAAGTTTCATATTTTCAGTAGGTTAACTTTAAACAAAAAAATCTATGACTTATAAAAAGTTTAAATTCTTAGAAACATTACATGTGCACTTTCCGTTACTCTATCGACATGTAAATTCCACGAGCTCTCGACGTGTTCAACGAATATTTTGATTACCTTGTAATCTCATTATTTTTACCAATTAATACGTCCGATACGCTTATATCTTAAAAACGTCCATGTAAATTTACCTGTTATTCATAATCGAACCTGTCATTTATTTATAAAATAAATTATTATACTTGATAGTCTAAATCCTTCAGCCTTTATATACATACATATCTACGTTAATATACTTGCAACAACCACAAACAATATGGCGGAATTCATACATATTGTAGCCATTACGTAAAACACAATGTTCAATGATTTGAATTTAACTTTAAAATGTATTTATTTATTAAGAAAATAAATAAACATTCTCCTAACAATCCAAATCTTTCAGTCTTAATAAATGTATAAGATAAACCTGCTAGAAAACAGAAAAGAAAAAAATTAAAACAACCATGTAATTCAAACGTGTGAGGCAGAAATTAGCGTAAAAAAAGAATCTCTTTTAAATATTTTTATTTGATCCACATTTAAAAGGAATATAGCTCTGTTTTTTTGCTACTTATCTTCAACTTTTATTCTTCTCACCTTCTTCTATCCGGTACAGTTTATACAACACAGTATTCGAGTCCTCTCTCTTTACGGTTCGCAGCTCGAGCGAAGAAGCAGAGCCAATGAGCGAGTGTGAGCACATACTTGTACACGCGCGCTCTCTCCCGCGCGCAAACACATACACACGCACACCATCTCTCTCTCCCTCTCTTCTCACATGCATCAAACATAAATACATATATGTATGTATATATACGAAGCAAGCCGCAACGGCAAGGCCAGGGCCGAGAGCGGTTGCTCGTTTTCTTGCGCAATCAGATTTCTTCTCAGATTCCACACTCGCTCTAACAATCACCGACGACGACTCTGCGCACAACACGACCGAATGGCGGTTCTTCTCTTATATGGCGTTTATAAGTGTGAGATCGTAGAAAAAGACAGAGATATATTCTATATGTAGGAATATATACATATATATAGTACAAAGCATACAGAAATTTCTCGAATTCTATATCATTTTTCTGATGAAAGTATACATATATATATACGTAATATATATATATATTACGTAGTAAAATAAAAAAATATTTACAATTATTTACTACATTGTTTCCATATTTTTTTTTATTTATTATATCTTTTTTTACGTGACATTCATAAGCGTAAGTTAACGAGAGAAAAAGAGATAAAGAAATAATCATATGAGTAATACCAAATGCAGATATTTCTAGAATTTCGTCATTTTCTTTTTTTTTTTTAATAAAAGTATTTATATAAATATATCCTATATTGTACACACACAAAAATAATTTGTAGTCGCGTTTACTTCATTGCTTTGAAATTGTTTCATGTTAATTAAACGTAAGTTAAAAAATGAGTGTTATATAAAGAGACGGAGATCTCTCGTATTCCACCATTTTGTTTGATGAATGTATGTAATAAAAGAAAAGTAATGGCGACCTTAATGATCGATCGATGATCTCTTGTTTGATTGTTAAAGGCAATTTCATCATGATTCAGAAATTTATCAACAATCGACCAAAACCGTTTCTCAGTGTCTCTGTCGCTTTTATCGTTTCTAGAGCTCAAGGATAGCATCGTAAAACATTACGGTATTCGGCCGAATAGAAAAGAGTGAGAACTAGAGAGAGAAAGAGAGAAACTGACTGACTCGTTTCAAAGCATCTTAACACACAAACATAAACACACGCATGCACGAACATTATTTCTCTTTGTCTATTTCTTTCTCTTTCTCACATATCCGCGTTATAAACTTACTTTACGAGATTTAGAAATATCCTACGATTGCACAATTCGTTGACACATCACATATCGTTAAAACATTTTTAAACGTGCAACTAAAAACACTAAAAACATGCACGTGACAACTATCGGAGTTTGAATCCGTTTGACTTATTTAAAGAAAGAGAGAGAGAGAGAGAGAGAGAGAGAGAGAGAGAGAGAGCAAGACAAGAAGACCTTTGTAAACTTGGTAGCGTGATCTTTCATGTTTAAAAAGAATACCCGGTATTTTGAGAAAGAAAAAATAAAATAAAAAGAGAAGCAGAAATTCGCGACAAAGATTAAATGAGTTGTTGCTTTTAACATCCTGACCTTACGTAACAACGATACAGTTATTTTGCTTTGGGATTTAGTTAATGGACGACGTGAATTAAGAATCAACAATATTTTATAACTTTAAAAAATACAAGCACTGATCGTTTCTGTTAAATATTAATTAAAATACTTTTTTTTTTTTACATATGTGCAAACACGTGTGTATTGTATTTTCACCAAGTGAAAGTAAAATATACAAAATGTGTGTATATATATATATATATATATGCATGTTGTCAATTGAGTTAATTACAAGTAATTATTTTTTGCTTTCATCCATTCACAAGATTGTCAATGATGTTATGTGTATGCAAATATGGTATAATTGCATATATACTTTTTTGTTCAAAGTCCCCTGACATAATTTTCTGGTGACATCGTTAAAGGCGACACGTGGAAAACATGAAATTCTAACCGCATTATAATAAATAGTTACGACAGAATTTTAAAAAGCAAACAGCGTATAAGTGGACAGACGAAGAGGGACGTTTGAAACGCGTTTCCGCGTACGTTCACATGATGACAATAAAGTTGAATAGCATTTGAGGCTTCGAGACATTGACGAAGTGTATTCTATGTGTTCGCGTGTGTGTTTGAGCACGATTTTAAATTTTAAAGACTCAAAATTAATTTTTAATCTGACCTAATAGTTTAACCTAACTTATAAAATCTCCTAAAAAAAATTTTCATAGATTTTGGAAAATACAAAAGATAAAATAAATTTAAAATTTTATTGAACTCTTAATTATATATCGTAGAGAATTTCCTTTTTATTATCGTTAAGTGAAAATAATTAATCGATTAAAAAGAAAGAAAGAAAGAAAAATTTATTAAATACGATAAATCATATATTTTCAATATGGCATCTCTCTCGGTTTAAAGCACCCAAGCTAAAAGATGGCGCACGTTTGTTGAAGGTAACTCTCTATGATCAAAAAGAAGAAATAAAGAAACTATTCGATATATACATATGTAATCTTTAAAAATACATAAGCCTCGTTCGTCCACCTACGAAAATACACTTATACACATACATATATACATACCTATTTTTTCAACTATTATACTTTCGTATTCGACCGTATCAACTTTGTCGAAGCACGTCGAGGTCGTCATCCTCTATTCCTCTTCTATCTTTTTCTCCTTTTTTACATGGAACTTGCTATTTAACCTTGAATCTTTAACGTTTGTTTTTTACTTCGATAGAAAAAAGAAAGAAAAAAAAACAAAAAAAAAAGCAGAACAAAAAAGTCCAACATAATATTCTTCACTAAAAAATAATAATTGTGAAAAACGATAATAAGATGAAAGAATATTGGTCGAATTAAGATAAAGAACGAAAAAGGATAATAACAAATATTGAATTAGAGGAAATAGAGTAGAAAAGAAAGAGAGGAAAAAAGAGAGCGAAAGAAAGAAGAAAAGAAGATAAGAAGAATTCTACGTCTATACGCGATACGCTATCTGTGTATGTGTGTTAAGTGTATATATGTGTGTGTAGTAGGTGAAGCGAAAGAGAAGGCCGCTTACACACGTGTACACACATTGATGTAGTATGCTACATGGACCGGTAAACACATAGATACATAAACGCACATACTAATGCATATAGCTATATATATATATAGCTGATCGCTCTCTACATAGAGGAAAAAAAACAGAGAGAGAGAGAGAGCGTCCCTGCAAGAGAGCCGAGCTCAGAGTCAAGGCCGCTCAGTGCTCCGCCGTGAGAGAGCTACTAACCAGCACGGAAACCTTGCGAAGAGAAGAGTGCAAGCCCCTAGTGGGAACTGGGAACTGGGAACGACAACGACGATGACGACGACGACGACGACGATGAAGAAGAAGAAGAAGAAGAAGAATACAACGAACACTAGAAGAAAACTCAAGCCTTACATATGTAGGCTACTAATAAACACTTTAAACACGAACTTTTTCATTTCATTTTTTTTTTCATTTTCTCTTTCTCTTTTTTTCTCTCTTTCTCTCTCTCTCTCTTTCCCCCTCTTCTAAGAGAAAAATGATCTTTTTAACATCGAAAGTGTCTTTTTTTCTTTCTTTTTCTTTCTCTCCGTTTCCTTTTAAAAAAAGCCTACCTTGTATTTTTTTTTCTTTTCCGTTTCTTTTTACGTAACTCAGGTGACCTACTTCCTTGTCAACCGGACGGGGATTTATCAGCTAGAAAAGTAAAAACATTTTTAGGAATTTTTATACGTTTTTATATTTGAACTTAGAATTGTAGTCTATTTTTAAACTTATTTTTTATTTCTTTTTTTAAATAAAAATATTAAAAGATGATGTAGATGGAAAGAAGAGTTTTTTAATATGGGATAATCGAAGAAGAATTTAAATAATTAGATACAACTCATACAAATATTCTTTTTCAATTTTTTTGGTTGAAGTTTTCCTTTAATTAATGATGATAAACTCTCTTATTGCTTCTTTAAATGAGATGTAAAATTGTTATTTATACAGTTATACATAAGACTATTGTGTATCCTCCTTGAAATAATTTCAATGTTTAAAATGCACTTATTAAGGTATTTAACTTATGTTTGAAAATTTTTTAATCTCTTACGTTAACAAGTTAATCGATGTGTTGGTTTAGTATTAGTAACGTAGTAGAATTTCCTATACAATTGTTTATAAATTAGAGACAAGCATTTTTAATACCAATTAAAAATCATAACGAAGAATATTTTCACGATAGTACAATATTAAATCATCTTTCGAAAAGTGCATAATTTTGATGTACGATTTAACTTAGTTGAGAACCTCTTTTACGCTCCGTTCTTTTCTCTCTCTCTCTTTCTTTCTTGCATCTTCGGTGTTCCGCATCAGCAAAAAACAGGGAAAGAGGGAAAGAGTAAAGGAGGGAGAAGGAGAGAGAGAGAGAGAAAGAGATATACGGCCGCGTGTTGCGGCCTCTAGAATCGAAGGAAAGTTACTGACCGCTTTGAAAACATTGACTTGGAATACTGAAACACTGACCGGGCCAAGTGGTCACTCGGTTATCATACTTCTCGTCCTCGTCTCTTCGATACTGCAAACTGTTTGATTTCCACCGTTTATGATCATACTTTCTCTAACATTGTTCTAATTTTCATCATCTAGCATACCTTATTCCTTTTTTTGTTAATTCTATTTTTCTATTACATTTGAAATTCCTATTACTCTTCATTCATACTTTTGTTATTCTCATATGTTGGTATTTAATAAAAATTAAAAAAAAGAAAAAACATTCGTAAAACAAAAAAATATTTTTCTGTAGAAAAAATCTTCTATTGAACAGTTCTTGTTGACTTTTTTCATTTCTTTCCTTCTATAAACGAAAAATCGATGGTTTACAAAATTCTAATCAAATTGTTAATATTAATATTGACAAAAAGTCAGAATTTTTGAAGTTGAGAATGACTGTTATCCTATTCCAACCATCGAGCACTGTGTGGTAAAACGGAGCAAGGTACGCGATTCGCTCGAAGCTCTTTACAAGGACGCGCGTTCCTTCTTAAATCGCGAGGAGAAGGAAGATGAGGAGAAGGAGGAAGAGAAGGAAGAGAAGGGGGATGAAGTAGAAAAGAAGAAGAAAGAGATGGATTAGGAGAATGAGGGGGAGAGACAACCGTGTATCACATGCATCAAAAGAAGATACTATAACCAAGAAAGATATAAAAAGAGTTAAACAGGCAAATAGGAAAGGGGCCCCTTCACGTCCTCGATCCGGACCTGGTTATCATCCTGATGTTTAGCACAGATACACATGGATAGGATAGAGGTTTCTCAGTCATAGTCTATTTTATCTACTACTACTACCTGTTGCTATGTATCTATCTCTCTCACTCACTTCATACAAAGTCGTTAGAGGAAGACGGAAACAGCAAACATGCACACACACACATATGTATATATACATATGCATATACACATTCTCTGTGGGCCCCGTACTTTCACCGACCGTGACTTCTATTGCTTGCGCGTTCCACTCGGCGAGTTTCACAGATAAAAGGGGTAATAGAAACGCGTGACGCGCGCGCGCGCGATGTCGCCACGTAGGTTACTGGAACCCACACTCACGCCACGATTCAGCCCAACCAAGAAGAATCGTTCTTACCGAACGCGGGAAACGCGTTAGTACCTAGTTGCAACTACGTTTAAAGCATTTTCCTCATATATATACATATACTTAATCCGTCTAACCTTTTTTAAAATGTACGTGTACTATACGTACGCTCGTGTTTAATGTAGTGTAATGTATCCTCGTAATAACCGGAAATCTCACGATCCAGTGTTAGCTGTGATTGCAAAATTTGTATTAACGTTAGTAGTACTTACATACTTCATTGCACACTTGTGAGTCTCTCTCGCTCTCTCTGTTTTCAGACGCATAACTTTCGATGTCTTGATCATGATCTTTGATCCTTTCTTCCTTTCTCATTGCGTGTTAAAGTTTCAATAACAACGCGCTCGTTGTCTACTTAAAACAACGTAGCTTTAAAAAAAAAAATTGCGTTTATGTATCAGAAAAGTAGTCCATCAATTCTAAATAAAGATGTTTGAATAGATTTACGAGCTAATGAGGGTATCGATACGTGGTATTTACAAGATAATAACCTCGTTTTCAATGAAAATTACTATGGAATAGGAATGAAATAGTTGTCCTGATTTTTCTTTCAATTAATTCGATACTTTGAACGAATAATTATGCGTTTACGATTAGTTTGATACAAAAAGTATATGTTAAAATGTATATATATATAAGTATATAAGATTATGTTACAAATTAATGACAATTAACAATATAATCTTTGATTTCAGGCAGGGATGAGCTCTCGCAGCCCGGTTCGCTTAACGGTTACGGAAGTGGTGGTGGTGGTGGTGGTAATGGTGGCGGTGGCGGTGGCGGAGGAGGTGCCGGAGGAGGCGGTGGAGGTGGTGGAGGAGGTACCGTTGGTAGTAGTAGTGGTAACGATGGATGCGATGCAAGGAAAAAGAAAGGTCCAACGCCAAGACAACAAGAAGAACTCTGTTTGGTTTGTGGTGATCGGGCTTCTGGTTATCATTACAATGCACTTACGTGTGAAGGTTGTAAAGGGTTCTTTAGGCGCAGTATCACGAAAAATGCGGTTTATCAGTGCAAATATGGGAACAATTGCGAAATTGACATGTATATGCGACGTAAGTGTCAAGAATGCAGGCTCAAGAAGTGTCTTACGGTTGGCATGAGGCCGGAATGCGTTGTTCCTGAATATCAATGTGCGGTCAAACGCAAGGAAAAGAAGGCTCAGAAGGTAGGGGTAAGATTTTCGTCCTATTACGATATTGACAGGTTTATTGGCCGGAATTATTGCAAACTTGGTAAAGGTCCGAATTTCAATATCTTTTATTAATTAATTAATTGATTGATTAATTCTATGAGATAATAAAAACTGGGTCTATGTTATGTCAACAAAATTATCAATTATCAATGAGATCCGAGAATGAGTAAATGTAATTATAAAAAAAAATAAAAGTACCTGTATTTCTGTTACAGATTATGTTTTTTTTCTTTCTTGTTTTATTATATATATATATATATATATATATATATATATATATATATATTGCTAATTACTTATTCAATAGTTATTAGTATAATTCATATTATTTATTTAATTTTTTATAGGTTTCTAAATTTAAAACTTTTAATTATTGCATTGGTACTTTTTATAATTTTATTCTATAAAAATTGTTTTATTGATTCTTAATTTTCCATTTTGAAGGTTAGTAAGTTTTTGCATGACTTGACCCAAATGATTATTGTTTACATTATTATTATTATTATTCGGACATAAGGCCAGCCTTATCTTAACTTTTCGATCTTAACCTAGCAAGTTTCCATTTGTCTTATTTGATTCGAATAGGAAAAGGACAAGCCGAATAGTACAACGATGAACGGTTCCCCATGTGGCTTCAAAACTTGTGATCCAGTAGGCGTAAAGATCGAACCTGCAGAAACAGAGTCATTGTCCTCATCTGGACAAGCTAGTAGCGGAGGACTTATAAACCCAGTAAGCCCTTATAGCAGCGTCAAACCCATCAGCCCCGAACAGGAGGAGCTGATACACAGGCTCGTTTATTTCCAAAATGAATACGAGCAACCCAGTGAGGACGATCTCAAAAAGATCACGGTAAGAATTGCTAATCATTTATTTTTGATTCTAATCAAAATTATAAACACTTTCACTGTCACGTAAGTTTTTCTTTTTTTTCTATTTTTACATCTGGCCGTAGTAGGGTATTACAATTTTAAAATTACATCAAATAATAATAATAGATAAATAATAAATGAATTCAAAAGCTAACAAACAATAAAAACTAAAAGCTTCCTTTTTTGTCATCGTTTAAATAAAATCTTCTTCAAATTATATTTATTTAAATTCTTATTAATGAGGGGGAAGGGGTGATTGATAAGTTTGGGTATAACAATTGATCATTGATAGCAGTAAACGTGTTTAATAATTTGATATACAGGGTGATTCAGTAACTCTTGCTACCTAAATAGCTTCGAAAATATGATGGTAGCGAAAAAGTTTATTAATAAAAAGTTGCATTAAAAATTCAGGACTATAATATAGTTAGTTTTTTTGCTAGATATAGTATCTTTCGAGATTTATTAGTCAACTTTGGTTTCTTTTTTTAATACAATGCTATATTTTAATACTTATTTTCTGATTATGGCTTTCAAGACGAATCTAATGATGTGCAACATTAAATACAAAACCTGACAATAACTAATAAAAACTATTCGGAAAATATCTATTGAACAACTAAAGGGTAGAACACCACCATAACGCCATCTTAACGCCGCTTTAATCCTGCCTTAACCCCGCCTTACCGTCATTTTAATGCCACCATAGTGCCATACCGGGGCTACCATAACACTATACATAACATAACGCCACCATTAACGCTGAATGGTTGCATTGTGGTCAACTTGTTCGCCAGATTTTACCTTCGTTGACCTTCAAAAATTTTATTGTTACAAATCATTAGATTCGTCTTGACAGACGTTATGAGAAAATAAATATTAAAATATAGCATTGTATTTAAAAAAACAAAGTTGGCCAATAAATCTCTAAAATAACTCAACTTAACAAAAAAAATACTTAGTAGTTAGTATAGTCCTGAATTTTTCATGCAACTTTTTCCTTATTCACTTTTCTGTTATTATCATATTTTCGGAGCTATTTAGGTAGCAAGAGTTACTGAATCATCCTGTGTAAATGTATATATTTATCCATATGAAATTGATCGAAAAAAATGATATAAATAAATTTGATTTAGCATCAACCAACGGAAGGAGAGAACCCCAGCGATTATAGGTTCAGGCACATCACAGAGATCACGATATTTACGGTCCAGTTAATTGTAGAATTTGCGAAAAGGTTGCCCGGTTTCGACAAGTTGATGCGGGAGGATCAAATCGCATTGTTAAAGGCATGTTCGAGCGAGGTTATGATGCTGAGAATGGCAAGGAAATACGATGTACAAACGGACAGTATAATATTTGCGAATAATCAACCATACACGCGCGACAGTTATAACGTAGCTGGTATGGGTGAAACCATTGAGGATCTTTTACGTTTTTGCCGGCAAATGTACGCAATGAAAGTCAACAACGCTGAATACGCGCTACTTACGGCCATCGTCATATTTTCAGGTAAAAATACATTCAATTAACAATATTTCTTTCTTTTAAATCAATATCCACAAATGAAAACAAAATGAATAATTAGTAATAATCTGTATAAATTATTGATATATTTTTTGGTAGATTTAAGTCATTTTTCAAATCTGTAAATGTGGCACGAATCAGTTTAAATACTATAAATAAATATATGTATATATATATTTAAAAATAAGTGGGTTGATCGATGAATTTCTCAAAGGAAGATAAAGGGAACTGCATATCAGAGAACTTTGTATAACGAATAAATAGTAAGGTATTACTACTAGTAAATCGATCGAAACTGATGGAAGCATTACCGGGGCCAATCCCATCCTTCACGTTGCTAGATAACGTATCGAACGTAACTTCTACCCGTCTCGCCTTGATTTATCGATCGGCTTATATAAATACCTTTGGATTCTGTTGAATGTAGATAGATAGATAGAGAGTGAGAGAGAGAGAGAGAGAGAGAGAGAGAGAAAGAGAGAACATAGACAGAAGAAAGAAAATTGGTCCATTTTGGATATGCTCAACCCTTTATCTTTGTCCCTGATGATTAGATGACAATATAGGATTTATATTATTGAAACATATTGTTTGTTTGTTATTTTTATAGAGAGGCCAAACCTGATAGAAAGCGTGAAGGTTGAAAAAATTCAAGAAATATATTTGGAGGCGCTTAAAGCGTACGTCGACAATCGTCGTAAACCGAAGTCAGGAATAATATTCGCCAAGTTGTTGTCAGTATTGACAGAATTAAGGACCCTCGGCAACCAAAACAACGAGATGTGCTACAGTCTAAAGTTCAAGAACAAAAAGCTGCCACTTTTCCTCGCCGAGATCTGGGACGTTGGGACCTAGTTTCCCGATTGCCGATCACCGGTCTTAGCATCGGTCGGCTGAATGTGTTTGTTTTATTCGAATCTTGTGGCTCGCGCATCACGCGACGAAGAGGACGAGGACGAGCGAGCAAGCAAATGAAAGATAAAGCTGTTAGCTTAACGAAAGGATTAGAAGAAGAAGAAGAAGAATGAAAGAGAGAGAGAGAGAGAGAGAAGGAAAAGGATAAAGAATCGAAAAAAAATCGTGAAAAAGAAGATGATGATAATGATGAAGAAATAAATTGTAAGAACGATGTGCTCGACTCCTGTACTAGTGTGCACCACTATGCCACTGCCTCTCTCAGGCATTTCACGATTCGACTTCTTCGTGGGCTTCTTTTGCCTGTTTATTCGTTATACAAAAAAAACTACAAACAAAATAACATTTGCTTTGTTCGTCGATAATAATAAATAAATAAATAAATAAATAATAATAATAATAATAATAATAATAATAATAATAATAATAATAATAATAATAATAGGATCGATCGTTGTTATCGATCGATCACAATTGACGGAATCTTCGTACGTATATGGGGAATAATATCGTGTCGTTCGAGAGATAAGAAGATAAAAGTGATGATAGTAGAAATCAGATTATATATATATACTTCTTTCAACAAAAGAAAAAGAAAAAGAAAAAAAAACGGAAAAAAAAAACGAAAAAAAATGGAAGCAAGAAGAAAGGAAAATGGTAACGAAACAAAAAATAAGAAAAAAGGGATTGAAACCACGAGGTGTCTTTGGTTTCGAAGAAGAACACAAGGCAGTGGCGAGGCACCCAGGCTGTGATACGTAGAGACAGTACAGAGACTATATAAGGAACTACCTACAGTTATATTATTACTATATCTCCTACCTGACTACCCCTTGAAATCGATATGTAAATGTAATTGTATATGTATAAGGCATGATAAATAGGGCGCGAAATGTTGTTTTAGTGAGAGAACAAAGTAATAGAGAAAGAGAGAGAGCTGATCACGATGATGATCCTAATGGCAATGCTGATAATTACAATGGATTAAAGTATGTTGATCAGAAAGAGAGAGAGAGAGAGAGAGAGAAAGAGAGAGAGAGAGAGAGAAAATGAGTGAGTGAATGAATGAGTGAATTTCGATTTAGAGAGAAAGCAAAATAATACAAAAACACGGTTTGTGTACTTTTACGCGTCTGTATTTCCGCGTGCGTGTTCTCTGTTAAGCGTATTTTGTGCGTGCATGCATGCGTGAATGTGCCTGATCTTTACGTGCACATTTTAAAGAAATATAAAAAAGTGAGAAAGTGGGAGAGAAAGAAAGAATGAAAGAAAGGTAAAGAAAAGGTATTGAAGGAGCGGGGGGTGTTGAATTTTGCCGTGCCGGAGACGAATAAATAAGAAGAAGGAAAAAAAGCGAAGAATAAGAAGAAAAGGGGTAGAAAATTCAGTGTGTGTGTGTGTATACGGTATTTCGGGCCGCTGTTGAGCAGCGTCGCCATGGCCGTTTACGTGAATTCAGCGTGAATATAAAAATACGATATACATAATAATACCATAGAGTCTATATCACACACATAGCATAATATATTGCTAGCATCTATGCTGTTTGTACGAAGCAACAATAACAGCACTAAACAACAACAAACAGCAAATAAATCTGGGAAAGATAGTAATAAGATAGAAAGATAATAGGAGAGTAATAAGGTGGGTGGTAAATGAATGAATATGAATAGGGAGTGATCGAGAGGACGGGAGAGAGTGAGAGAGATTGAAGAATAAATATTGAAAGAAAGAGTGAAATAGGGTGGTGAGGGTGAGAATGAATCTATGTGATAAAAATGACAACATTCGAAAAGATTTGATAGAGGAGAATCGAGAAGCCATAAACGGAATAATAATACGTGAACAAAAAAGGAAAGGGGGAAAGAAGTGTTGAATTGATATAGAAGGAGGAAAGGAGAAAGAAGTAGAGGGAGAAGGAAAAGGTGGAAAGGAGATGAGGAGGAGGTGAAAGACCGACGAAAAATTTAGTAGACACTGTAGGAAGTAAGTACGTAAGTGAGGCTAGTTGGTAGTAGGTTGTAGTAAATCAGTCAAGCTAGGATAGGTGACCGAGTCAAGTGCAAAGCCTTGTGCCTTCAGCAGCGCGGACATCGGCTCACCGACAAACGAGAACATGAAATTTAACCGTCCGTTTTAATTTTTTAATAAAATCAACAAAAACGTCGTAAAATAATTATAAATCCAAGGGAGGGGAAGGGAGATCATGTAACGTTATATTATTAGGCGATGAGAGAAAGAGTGCGAGAGAGAAAGAGAGAGAGAAAGTTTGATAGATGAAAGAGAAAGAATGAAAGAGTAAGAGAGAGAGAGAGAGAGAGAGAGAGAGAATGTGTGAAAAATAAATGATCCGTGATTAATAATAAGGAATGAAAAAGATATAAGTTTATGTAAATAGGGAAGGGTGGAATCAGTGGGAGAAAAACAAAACGTATAAAGGAATTATCATACATATTTCTCTAAATGGATTTTCTTCTTTTTATATATATACTTTTGTTTCCTATTCTTTTTTTCTTTGTTTTGTTTTCTCTTAAGGCTACGAACAAATGTTGAAAATGAACTTAGAAAAATAAAAAAGATAAATAATAAGGGGCAAAGGTTTGGAACTCGATGACGCACGCAGGCTCCTCTAGGCGTTTCTTTCAAAGTTACTATGCGGGTATAATAAGGCAGAGAGAGGAAGAGAGACACAGGTATTGGTATTGCAAGGATGCTCGATCATTCAGGTAGATTAAAGATCTACAAAAAAATATATAACATATACTGGGAATAAGGAACTAAAGTAATGGGAAAAAACACGAAACGAATGAAGATGGCCGTCAGTAAGGAGCTATTTTGTTTTAGAAGTAATCACGTGACCGTTTTATAATGGCGGACGTTCGAAACATCGTGATCAAAACCTATATAATTTTAAACATTAACAAAGATTGAAGAACGCAGTTCTCTCGAGTCCACGCACAAGTTTAATTTGTTTCAAGAAAGTCCAATTTTATGGAACAAATAATAAATTAAAAATACACAAATAAATAAGAAAAAAGCAACAAAAAAAAAGAAAAAAATTATTGAAATTTTAAACAATAAAGAATAAAAAAGAGAAAAGAGAGCTACACACATACTCGAGAGAGAAAGAAAAAAAGAAAGAAACAGATTTACACACGCGTTGTCATAAAAATACAAAGTACACTAAGAATTCTCGATGTTGTAACACTGTAAATCTATGCTATTATAACTGATTGTACGCAGTTGTATTCTGTAGTAAGTACCACGCAAGTTTTAACGAAAAGAAAGAGAAAAAAAAACACAAAAAAATAATAATGATAATAATGATAATAATAATAATAATAATAATAATAATAATAATAATAATAATACGAAAACACTACGTTATAATTCCTGTGACGTGTAGTAACGAACGAGAGACAACACGCGCGCGCTTTGATGTGCGAAATTTATTTGAAAAAAATACAAAAATGAACAAGAGCGAAAGAAACAGTGTGTGTGTATGTATAAAACAGAGAGAAAGAATGTTAATGAAATAAGAATGAAAGTGACATAACTGAGAAAGAAAACGCGTAAGAAAAATGGAATGTATAATGATTCTGTTGTGTATGTAAGAAAACATTTTTGTCAAAATTTATTTTTTTCAAAGGAAAAAAAACAAAAAAGAAAAGAAAGAACGAGCAAAAAAACACTAAGAGCATGCATAATAATAAATAATAATAATAATAAATAATAATAATAATAATAATAATAATATTAATGATATTAAATAATAAATAAATAGTGTAATGCAATCGAACAGAAAATATATGAAAGATCAGATTTCCATACATAGAACGGTGAAAGAAATTCAAATAGAAAATTTTTTCGACGAAGATAAAATGTCTTCTATAAAAGAGAAATGAAAAGAATGAAAAAAAAGTAAAGAAATAAGAAATGAGTATGTAAGATAGAAATCACATTGAAATGCGCATCATCGTCGTAAAAATACAATACGCACGTGTCTATATATCGTATTTTACTATTTTCAAGATAATACCTGTCGACGTTAAACGATTTAAAATTAAAATTAAAATTAAAATTAAAATTAAAATTAAAATTTGAACAAAAAAAAAACAACAAAAAGGATAGAAAAGAAAATGAATGATATTCGCTTAAGGATGAGAATTACAAAAACAAAAAAAAAACAAAAATAAACAAACTTAAACAGAAAATTTAATATAAAAAAATACTTGCAACAAAGAAACAAAAAATATGAACACACAACGGAGCTGGAAAAACGAAAGGATGTGTGAAGTTACATCTTTTTCGAAAGTAGAACGACAACAACAAACAATAATAATAATAATAATAATAATAATAATAATAATAATAATAATAATAATAATAATAATAATAATAATAATAATTATAAAAATAGTAAGAATAATAATAATAAAAATAATAATAATAATAAGAATAATAATATTAATAATAACAAAAATAATAATAATAATAATAATAATAATAATATTAATACTAATAATAATAATTAAAAGAAAAAAATAAACTATTCTTCACGATTGGCATAATAATTAATAATGATCGATCCCTCTCCCACGATAAACAAATAAATCCGAATCTTAGAAACTTCTTTTTCTTCTCGCAGAAGAAGAAGAAGAAGAAAATGAAGGAAAACTTCGCGCCATGTTCGATAAACAACACACACAACCTCTTTTTCGTGCTAGAACTGCGTGCACGAATGATTTATCTTTAAAATAAATTAAACGATGAAGATTTGTGAATGATAGAAAAATAGATAAAGCGTGAAACACGCGAGTTCGGATCGATGTCTCTCTTCTATAGAAAATATTAATAAAATATATACATGAAATATATATATGAAAATATAATTATAAATAATAAAATGAATAGATAGAGGGTGACACGGGATGATCAACAAAAAAAAAAAGAATCGAAAGAGAAAGAAAGAAAGAAAGAAAGAAAGAAAGAAAGAAAGAAAGAAAGAAGAAAAGTCAGAACAACTTAAACGAAAATAATAAGAAACCAAAAAAAGAAATAAGATAGTAATAAAAATCAAACGGAAAAAAGAAAATTACAAAAAAAAAAATAAAAAATAAAAAATAAAAATAAAATAAAATAAAATATTAAACCGCCGCGTGAGAGGCGGACACTGCCACACACAGCGCGAGGAATGTAAAAATGTATTTAAAAAAACACCACACGTAAAAATGTTATTGCGTGAGATTTTCAGAGAAAGATTGGACCCGTTTAATCAGAATCCTTGACAAATAGAAAAAAAATATATAGAAAGAAAGAAACTATCATCGCCATTGTGTCATCCCCGATCGCTTGCAATTTTTGTCGCATTAAATCTGGTCAACAAAAGAAGAGAGAAAGAAAAAGAGAGAGAGAAAGAAAAATGAAGATAAACTAAAATACAAAAACAGAGAAACATATTTTTGACCGATCAGATAATAATCTGAATACTACATGGCATAACAAAAAAAAAACACAGACTCACAAATACAAATACACACACACATATCCACATACGTAACTTATATATACATATATATAAGATACACTTTGCACGCGCATGAACATTCTTCTTTTTTTATTAGAATCCAGCATCAGTAATTTGCAAAATTTCCGCGAGCATGCTCACCGCCATTTTGAAAGAGAATATATATGTTTGTACGAGAATGAGCTAGAATGGATTAGAAAGAGAGAAAGAGAGAGAGAGAGAGAAAGAGAGATTGAGAGTTTGAAAGAATGAAAATGTGAGAAAGTGAGAGAAAGTGAAGGAAAACGTGAAGGATAATTCGCGTATGATACATTGCCTATTATTAATTATTATACGCTCTTATCGATAGCAAAGGTTTCCTCCCTCCTCCCTTTTTTCGATAAATTGTTTCTTTATAATATCGACGGGGAGGGAGGTATTTGAAATGGGAGGGGAAATGGAACTCGTCAAAGTTCGGTTCTTCTTTTATAAAAAAAAAAAAGAAAAAAATTCGTATTGTATTATAAGACATTGCATTCTTAAAAGGGCTCGTCAATCGTAGTATTAAACAAAAAAAGGGAGAGAAAAAAAGAAAACAAAATTATAAATCGAGCATTACTGTCTATCGATTTTCTCTCATTCGCGAAAAAATTAGGTATTATATTATTAGAAAAAGAAAATTAACAAAATATAACATATATGTATATAAGAGAAAAGGAATTGGAGGAAACAGTTTATAAAACGATGAACAATATTGAGGACAAAAGTGATAAAAAAAACGAAAGGATTTCTTTCTACGAGGCAATTAAGACACAAAAATTGAAAAAATGAAATTTATAATTCGTGCTTCCACCGGGAGACGACCACTCACAAATAATGCGTTTTATGTTTGAATTTATGTTTTATCCTTTTTTCCTTATTTGATCTTATTATTTAGTTTTCTTTCTTTCTACGTGAATTTTGTGATTTACAAGAGTAGAGAAAAAAAACAAAAATTATTAGAAATGTAATGATATCTTTCGGTCCATTATTATTATTAGTTTAAAAACCAAAGCAAAGACTGTGCAATAAGTATTAGAAAAATATAAAAAAGAAAATTGTTATATATATATATATTATATGCATGCATATATGTATATATATTATATTATATACATATATGTAAATATGTATAAAATTATATGTTGTATATATATGTTGCAGAAATTATGACAAATTTTGATCAAGTCGAGAAAATTGACAAAAGCTTAATTTTTATGTGATTTATTTTCTATTATAATATACATGTATAAATGTTATGTTATGTATAAATCACAAAACCGAAGTTTTATCAATTTTTCAAATTTTATTCGATCGATCATAAGTTACTGTCACATATGTGTATAAAAAAAATTCGGCACATTAAATTTAAGTTAAAAAAATTCGTTTCTTTTTTCTTTGCTTCTGTTAGAGAGACAAAAAAAAGTGAGAAAAAAATTCGAATGTGAAAGGTCTGTCGCGTTCGGTGCGAGCACGAGTAGAATTGATTGAAAACGTTGAAAGTTTTAGCGAATAACAGAAGGAAAAAGAGAGAGAGAGAATGTGTGTGTGTTTGTGTGAAAATAGTATATAAGAAAGTGAAAGAGAGAGAGAGAGAAAGAGAGAGAAAGAGAGATAGGAATATAAAAGAAAAACGTTTCGGAGAGTAAAATAAAAGTTTTTAACACTAAACGTACAATGATCGGTCAAATGATCGGTTGTAAACTTTTTATTAGATAATTCGCATAAAATGTTATCACTTTTCCTCATTTAACTTCATGACTTTTTCTTTTAAATATACACAATTAATTTTACATCATTTATATATATTTTTATTTGTTAAATCTGAAAACACATGTAATCTAGCCGTTATTTACCACGATAGGTTATTTGACCGGTTGCGGTACAAATAGGTGTATATTAAGTCTTGGTACGTTTAGTGTGAACGTAATAGAATAAAAATTTACTAACAAGGAAAAAGAAAAGAAAAAGAAAAACTTTTGAAAATGAAATTTGAAAAGGAAACAGAGTATATAACGAAAAAGATAATGAGAGATAAAGAAACTATAATAATATTAAAACCAAACAAAATGAAAAAAAAAACAAGTTGCAATATAAGGCTGTTGCATTCCCTCAAAATTGTCACGGACCGTCGACGGCAGGTCGCACTTTTTCATTCGTTCCTTCTTTTCTTTTTTCTTTTTTTTTTCTTCTTTAATTAATTGTTTTGACTTTCTTTTTTTTACGTTTAGTTAACGTAATCGAGATGAAAAAGAAAATTTAAAAGAAAAAATAAATATACTAACGATACATATGTTTACATAAATATTTCAAAAAAGTACTACTATTATTATTATTACTATTATTATTATTATTATTATTATTATTATTATTATTATTATTATTATTATTAATAGCAATTTTGTCTCGTTTATATTATTATCATTATCATCAATATTATTATTATTACTATTATTATTATTATTATTATTTTTTATTATTATTATTATTATTATTATTATTATAATGTATTGTGCGACTGAAAGAGTTAAAAGTCGAGACTTTAGAATGAGCTTCCCTTTTTTTAAGATCAACGCCATCCCTTTGAGCGCCTTAATCAATGACGTTGCGTCGAAATATTTTCGAGAGAATGTTCGATATCCACAAGCATTGAGAATATTATATCTATCACACATAAATATAATATATAAATACATATATATCCCTTTAATCTATTAGAAGAGGATTTCTCTCTTTATGAGCATAATTATTAAATTATCATAAATTCGATATATCATACTTGAAAAACGCTTTATAAGTTTGTTACTTTTGACGTTTATTTGGCTTGTTAAATATTTTTATCTCCAGTATATATTATATATCATATATGTACATATATGACATATATACACTATATATATATGTATATATATGTATGTATGTATGTATGTATTATATTTAACACAAGCTCTTAAAAGACCACTTTGTTGTCGCTTGAAATTTTACGAATTTTTTATTATTATAATTATAATTATAATTATAATAATAATAATAATTATTATTATTATTATTTTTATTATTTTTATTATTTTTATTATTATTAGTGTTATTATATTATTACTTTTCCTCGTTGTATTATATATTACATTTTCCTAGCGTATTATTATTTTTATTTTTATTATTATCTATTACTTATTATCTATTATCTATTTTTAATATTATTATTATTATTATTATTATTATTATTATTATTATTATTATTATTATTATTATTATTATTATAGATGACATATCACTATTTGAATAGAGGTTACTATTCATTATCGGACAAATCAGCATCATTGTTCCACTCGCGTGTATTATACATTATTATATTCAATTTTTTAAAGAATATAATTGAAAAAAATGAAGAAAAGAGATAAGGAAAAATTTGTTATGAGTCCATCTCGATTATTTATATTTGAATATTATTGAAAATTTTTAAATCTAGTTAAAGAGTGAAAGTGTTTATTTGTCTTTAATAATTGTTATTGAAAACTATGAGAATAATAATAATAATTTTTTTTTCTTAAGTTTTTCAAGGATCTAAATGTGAAAAAATAAATTTATTTTGTATATATTATATATATATATAGATACATATATATTCGATTTGTTTAACAAAAATCATTTATTTTAATATATTTTCCTCAACGCGACTTGAGTCCCTCCTTCGTTTTATTTTTTAAACAAATATTATGATGTCTCTCTGAAAATTTTTATTTATAAATAAAATTAAAAGACAGAAATATAACGTAGTAAAAAAAAAAAGAATTAAAAATGCAATTTGTTTTAAATAATTTATTGCTTGACCATTCGTAAAATTGCCGTCATGCGTGGCCGGTATTGACAAAAAACAAAGAGAAAAATATTAGAAAAACAATAATAATAATAATAATTCGTAGTTCGTGTTGATATATATTATAATTTTCTAATTTTTTCAATGGCTGTAATTGTGCTGCAATATGCGATGAGACAATTGTTGTCGACTTTTTTTTGTTTTTCGAATAAACATTTCGATATTATTTATAAATAAAATAAAAATATATTTCGATCGTTAAAAATTAATTTCGTTCGTGTTCTATGCTCATACTAATCGTACTTTTCTCCAAAAATCGTTTACGTTTTTTTATAATTCGTACCAAATTATGAACGAATGTTAAAACGAAAAAATAAAGAAAAGAAAAAAAAACGAGAGAAAAAGAAATAAACTGGCAAAAAGATTAACGATTAACTAGGCCAAGATGGCGATCGGCATTTCTTTTTTTTTTCAAAACAAAACACGAATTCGTGCGAGAAATGACAATTTTGTTTTTTTTTTGTTTTTTCTTATTTATCGGCACGATTTCACGTTTAAAAGTAAAAAAAAAAAAAAACAAAGAAAAGAAGGAAAGGGATGGATAAATAAATGGGAAAATAATTTAAAGGACACGAAAGGGCGACTTAGGGAGAGGGACGCATTTGAAAAGAGGGAAGAAAAAAGGAGAAAAGATTTTAAATTGAACAAAAAATTATTTAAAATAATTGTGCATAAAACAAAAAGCAAAAACAGACGAGACGAAGATACGAAAAGAAAATCTAAAAAAAAATAGCAAAAAAAGGGTTGGGCGGGAGGGGGGTTGAAAATAAATGCAATTCTACGATCACTGCCAACGGGCGTTAAAAATCGTTGATTTTGACATCGATTTCGCTGTCCCTTTAAAATTAACCACGTCGTTGTCGTTTTACTCTCCGAATTTATCGAATGACAAACAAAGATCAACACAATAATAATATATAACAACAATAATAAACGAGGAAGAAAAGAAGGAAGAAAAAAATCGACAAAATTGGACAAACAATCGCGAAAGGTGGAAAAAGAACAAATATAAAAGGAATGCGACGCGTGAGGGTTGAGATGTGTGTTAGTGTTTGAGGCGTTTAATCGAATAATTGAAATTAAACGTAAGAGAATATAAGTGAAAAAAGAAAAGACATAAGTTAAGGAAAATTACTTTTCAAAAGACAAGAAACGTAAGAGTATAAACGTGTTTATAAAAATACGGCGAAGCCCGTTCGAGTTCCAAAGCCCTTTTTACTTAGGGCCCGGGCCGATCGTTGTTCATAATACTGCCAAGCGTTAGAGTCCGAGAGTTCTCTCTGTGTTTTTTTAAATAAAAAATAAATAATACTCCTTCCGGAATATATATATGTATATCACGGAAAATATTAAAAAAAAAAACGCACACGCGCGTAAACACACATAAACGTACGTATACATACACATACAACTCACATTCACACACATGGGATACACATACATGCACGCATACGTAAATACAAAAGCGAGCATACGACACGCGTATATATAAATAATAATAATAATAATAATAATAATTGTAATATTTAAATTAATAAAAAAAAAAACACGCGTGAAAAATAGAAGAAGAAAAATAAATTAATAAAGCGAATGTAGTTTGTCGCGAATATGCGCTCATTCACTCATCGAATATGAGCATCATACATGTAAATTGTTCAAACAGACAATTCATTTAAAAAAATTAATTTTATTCGTTTTTTGTTCAATTACTATTTCCGCGAACATGTTCTCGTTCGTTTTCATTCCATCATTCCTTTTTATTCATCTTATTTTTTCTTTTTTTCTTGCGATACCATCTCGAAGGTCGATTCGTTTGATTCACATTTGACAAAAATTATCGTCTTCAATATTATCGTTACGGAAAAATTCGTACAAGAAAGCATCTTTTGAGATTATTTAAAGTATAAAGAAAACATTAACAAATCAAATCACTCTCTATACACTTTTTATTAATATTTTTAAATAAATAAAATGTTATAGCTTTTTAAATTGACCACCAGAATGATCGGCCATCTTGTTTCCCATATATGGAAACAAAATACAAAATTTTTTACAAAATTTCATTGGAGATTAATTATAATAATACTATTCGAACATTAGCAAATACATATTTACATTAAAACAACTGCCACGTTAATGAAACATTAATTTTTTATTTTTCCGATAAAAATGATTTGATCAATTTTACTAATATTACTACTTTATTCTTGTACGTGAATTTACCGTAACGATTATTCTCTCATTGGTATATACATATATAAATACGTAGATAACAAACATAGGATCGCTATAAAACATGAAGTTTTGATCTTATACTATTTACGAAAAAAAAATTTTAAGTTAAAAAAAAATTAAACACATGACATTATTACCTATTACGTGTAATTAAATTAAGATTTAAAAAGAGAAAAGAAAAAAAGAGAAAATTATGGGGAGAGGAAAAGCGAGCCCCCTCCCCCTAAAAAAAAAGAAAAGAAATGTTAAAGGAAGACGAACGTTGTTTCTAATTTGTTTAAAAAAAAAATCAAATTTTTCAACGCAAGACCTGCCCTCGTCGGATGTGTGCGCTAATCGGTTTACTACTATTACTATTATTACAACAACTATTACTACTATTATTACAACAACTATTACTACTATTATTGCTACTACTACTACTACTACTATTATTACTCTACTACTACTATTACTATTACTATTACTATTACTATTACTTATTACTACTATTGTTATTACTACTACTACTACTACTACTGCTACTATTACTACTACTACTACTACTACTACTACTACTACTACTACTACTACTATTACTACTACCGCTGTTACTTAAAAATTCACGTTTATACTTGCATAATACGGAGCGCACTCGAGCACGCCACGCATGCACACACAACATACACTTATCCATTCAACGATATATACTACGCGATATATACAAAACACGCAACACACATAAACACTATAATGTTACAATAAAACTACATAAATATAATATATTATTACCTTAATATGAAGCACGGTGATTAACAAAAAAAAAAAAAAAAAATTCGTGCGGTTTTGTTTAAACGGACAACAAGAAAAGATAAATTAATATATGAAAAAAAATCATTTGAAAGACTCTTAATAAAAAAGAATTAAATAAAATAAAAAATAAAAACAAATCGCGTTTCTCTCGTATCGTAATAGATTATATCTATATTATACGATATTAACATAATATGTACATATATATACGTGCGCGCTCACACACACATACGTGTATTATTATTAATATTATTATTATTACTATTATATTTATTATTATTATTATTAATATATAAATTATCTACAAAATTCGAAATTATTGTTAGAACAAATATGTGATTCGACAATGTGTGTGTGTGTGTGTGTGTTTTTTAATTTTTATTCTCGCACACGCTATATTAAAAATTATATTGCGTATAAAAAACGGGAAGGGACAAAATTTGATGTGCAAAAATTGGCGATTTTGACATATGAGAATTCGTGAAATAT